>NC_009420.2:1464950-1550779 GCF_000002875.2 Leishmania infantum JPCM5
CCTCTCCCTCTCACCCACCCTCAGCCTACCCCCCCCTTGCATCCTTTGCCACTTGGGTTCTGAGTCCTTGCCGCTGAAAGCAGCGGCGGCGAGGACGGAGGGAGGAGTGGGTGGGGTGGGGCTGCCGGTGGCACGGTGGTTGCTTCGGCGCTTCTGCGCAGTTTTCTTTCCGTTTGGTGACCCCGTTTTTCTTTTCTATCGTGTATGCCCTGTGTGTGCGTGTGTGCGTGCGTGCGTACGGTGTTTAGGTTGCTGCTTCGTGTGCGTTTGTACATCTCTGCGTCTGTGTGTGCACTGGTGATGAGTTCAAATAATGAGAGAGGGAGGTGAACACACGCACACACACACACACACGCACTGGCCCCCTCTGGAAGCAAGTAAGTGCCGACGCAGACATACATGCATCTATATACGAACTGGCGCATAAAACGGAGGATAAGGGCACAGGTACGACCTCCTCTTTTTTCTTTTTTCAATATTCTCTTTTCATGTGGGGTATGACCGGGGGTCCGGTGGGCGGCTGAAAACTCGAGCTCCATGCTCGCCTCTCAGGTGCTTCTCCTTGCTTGATGTGTCTATGCATCTTCTCCCCCTCTGTTTCTCTATCGGTGTTGTTCCTGGGCATTCACACCTGCTGGGCTAATCCTCCCTTTTTCTCACGGCTGTATGCCTGAGTCCACAGCTTCCTTCTTGAAGGAGTGCCACCACACCACAACCGCAGCAGCAATGGATGTGCATGAGAAGTGACAGCGCAACTAGAACTGGCTGCTTCGCTTGGTGCTGCTGCTTCTCGGAACGCAAAACCAGAACACTTCGGATCTGCGTGGAGAACTGTAGAAGAAAGGGTGTAAAAGAGCGTGAAAAAGACGAACGCACAGCGCACACACGGGGTGGGAAGAACTCCGCAGGTGGAGCACATTATCTTCTTGTGTTTTCTTTCCGCGTCGCGTTCGTTACCTTTGCGTCCGACCGCGCTGCTCTTTCTGCTTCATCCGCCCACGACTTGTCTCCTCCCCAACCTTCGCACATCCTTGACCGTCCCTTCTTCAACGCCGCCACCGCTCTCTCTCTGTGCGTCATCTCTATCTTAATTTGACAGGCACACGTGCATAAACACCGCCGTCCGTCACGAAGATGACAGCGTGCAGCACCGAGAAAGCGAAGCAGAGCAACGTAATGAAAACAAAGGAAAGGAGTGCAATGCACGAAGACTGCGTGGGTGGCGGAGTCGGATGTAGCGCCAGCGGCGTCTGTTTCGCTGTCACGCGCACGAAAGTCGTGCTGGTAGTGCTGCTGCTTCACCCCATCAGCAGAAAGTTGTCGTTGCGGACGCAGCAGACACATTGGCATCATGGGCAAGAGGAGTGGAGGCGATGGAGAGGATGCTGGGAACCTTGTGGGTGTACGTGCATCAGGCCGCCTTTTTTCTCTTGGCACCCTTCTCTTGCGTCCATGCCTTTTCTCATTCCTTTCTCCTCCGCTATCGCTGCCACATCCACCCCATCACCCCGTCCGTCTCCTTCCTCCCTGCGTCCTTATCTCCTTGCTTCTATATTGCGTGATATCTGCCACACATACACACTACTACCCCGTTGCCGTATTACTGACATGCGCATTCAAAAGCAGTCGTGCTTCGCGCTTGCTGTCCACGCGCCTTTGTCACTTAGGCAAACATCCACCGCCCCCCCTTTTTTGTCGATCTCATCTCTATTTTTTTCGGCCCTACTGCACATCTTGTGCGTCTTTGCCTCTTGCTGTACGTCGCTCTTTCCGCTGCTGCCCTTGTTGCGTTCACCTGTGCTTCTCCATCTCGCATGGCTCCGCGCGTGTGCGCAGTTGCGTTGAAAGCACGTTTCCTTTCAGTCTGCTCTGTTGCTGCGTCTGTGAAGCGGCCTCGCGCTTGGGTTCTTTCCTTTTCTGCGTCTTGCGTGCCTCGTCTCAGCACCACGCACTAACAGGGTGCGTGCTGGGAGTTGGGTACTGCACTTGTGCGTACACAGGCACATCCATGCAAATATATACAGCCGCATAGACGGAATCCCTCCTCCTCCACAGGCACACAAGCGGCCCCAGCAAAAAAAACAAAAGCGGATTGCAATCATGTTCAATCGCCTCTTTGGAAAAGAGAAGCAGGTGCAGCCGAGCCGCAGCAGTGGCGGCGGCAACACGAACACCGCGAAGACGATGGAAGACATGGACGCGGCCATTGAGCTGCTGGAGAAGCGCGAGGCGGCACTGGAAAAGCGCATGGAAAGCGAGCTGGCCAAGGCGAAGCAGCTGTACGCGAAGAAGAACACACAGGGCGCCCTTCAATGCATGAAGCGGAAGAAGATGTACGAAGAGCAGCTCTTGAACATCGGCGCGCAAAAGCAGAACCTAGAGACGCTCAAGTTCACTGTACAGAACCAAAGTATGAACCACGAGGTGCTGCGAGCGCAGATTCGCGCCAAGGATGAGCTGAAGCGTTCCAACAAGCAAATGAAGGCGGAAAAGATCGAGGACAATATGGATGACTTGATGGAGGAGATGGACAAGGCGAACCAGGTGAGCGAGGCGCTCCGCCAGCCGTTAGACAATAACTTTGTCGATGAGGACGAGCTAATGAACGAGCTGGAGATGGAGCTCGACGGCATGAACCTCGAGGAGACTCAAGTGGCCGACGCGAAGCTGCCTGAGATGCCCGCCGTGCCTAGCCAGAAGCTCCCGGCGCAGCCTGTCAAAACCAAGACGCAGGAAGACGAGGACGCCCTTGCAGCTCTCGAGGCGGAGCTTGCGTAAAAAGGCTCACCAGAAAGGGGGTAGATCGGGGGAGAGGGAAGGAAGCGCGAAGCGGCCACACAGAGGAGGCTTTTGATAGTGGTGCGCTGGAGACGCAGCGGTGTGGGCACGCAGTGCTGCTCATACGGGCACGGTAAACACAGTAGAGTGAGCTGCTGTGTAGTTTTGCCGTGATGCGCACCACTTCCTGTCGCTTTCCTCGAACGACACCAGATTTGCACACGCTTTCGCCGCATCCGGACGGAGCGGGAGGAGGGTGCGAGGGAGTCTCGGTTGCAGCAACTCCTCAATTTCTGTGTGACACGGCGTCTGACGGCGTGTGCGCTGTTTTTTTCTCCTCGGTGTCTCACGCGGTCACTAGGGCAGGCCTTCTTTTGCTTCTTTCCCGTCGACTACTCCCCACTGCACCTCAGCGGCGCCGTTGCCCCTACCTCGATCACCTTCACTGCGCCGACACACTCCTGGTTCCTCTCTCACCAAGCACGACCGGCGTAGTGCATCTGCCTTTTTGTCCTTTTTTAACGCTCTATTATCCACCTCCTCTTCTTCCTTCCGCTCAGCTTTGAATGATGCATTGGATTCGCGCGCGTTCAGCGCAGAACATATCTATGTGCGTGTGCGTGTGCGTGTGCGTGTGTGTGTGTGTCGGAATGGCTGTTTTTGCTCCACTTTTGCTGTCATTGACGTTGTTGTTGTTTTTTTTTTCCTCTCGTCTTTGTGCTCTGTTGGTCTATCTCTGTCTCTCTGTCTCTCTGCCTCCGCCTCCCTTTCCTTTCTTCGTGGCTCTTCGTTGTGTGTGTAGGCGCGTGTGCGCGCCTTTCGCTTTTTCTTTTAGTCGCACCCGCTCTGTCTGCGCTATGCCATCCTGTTCTCTGTTGCTTCTTCCTTTTTCTTGCGCGCTCTTTGTCTGTCTTTTCACCGCTTTTTCCGTGCGTTGCCTTCCTCGTTTGCCGTCGCTTTTGCGTCGTGGCATCGTGTCGGTTGTCTTGCGTTGTGTCTGTGCTTGCTGTGGGTGAAAGGAAAGCCCCCTGCTCGCTTGTGTTCGTCATGCCTCATCGGTTATCTTTTTTGAACTGTGTGCTCGTCGGCTTTCTCTCTCTGCGATTTTTTGCTCACTGCCCTTACGGCTCCTCCTGCTCCCTCGCGATCTCCCCTCCCCCACACTCGCACGCATTCACGGTTGTTAGCAGGCTGCTGGTGGACTGCTGCTTCATCTTTTGCTTGCACCTTACGAAGCGCATGATGTTCGTAGTGTGGGCACAGATGGCTTACAGGCAAAAAAAAACGAAAAGAGGACTGAAGAAGCGCAAAGGGAGCATCTTCTGCTCTTGTCGAGGCCTCCCGCATCCCTCTTTTTCGCTCATGCATGCCTTATCGCTTTCAGCATCATCATGCACCCACTCTCTTGTTTTTTTTTTCCTTCAAGGGTGGAGGATGAGAGATGACCTCTCACGAGGCAGCCCTCCCTCCTACACCTCTCCTTCCTTCCCGCACACTCACCCGGGCGCAGCGTTTCACTGATGTGTACGTGTGTGCGTGTGTCTTCATTCTGTTGTATCTGAATGTATGCGCTAACTTGACCAGGGGCGAGACGGTCTCTTGTCTTTTTCGCTTGCTTTATTTTTCTGGAGAATTCACGCAACGAAAACAGAGAGTGGGAGAGCACAAGGTCGGATGGCTGGCGGGGTGAGGCTAAGCAGCATCGCAATGAAAGAAAAAAACAAGAGACACGAGAAAAGCTGGGGGAACGCGTTCGTTAGACTTTTCGAAATCGACGCGCACCATTCGTGACGTCTTCATGTACTCGTGACCTGGTGACGCACCTTCCTCAAGGTGCTTCTTATCTTTTTTTTTTGCCTGATGGTGACTGATGATGGTGAACGCGAGGGGCGGGGGGGCAGTGAGACGCAGGAGACGGAAAAGAGAAAAGGGCAATGCACACAGACGCACAAATAATGTGTATAGGGGGCCATCGTGCGCATATTTGGCTATTTGTTCGCTTCTGCGCCTGTGCGCGTCTGAGTAAGTGTGCGTAAGGCGTCATTCAAGCTGAGGCAGGGACAGGAAAGGAGCTTACAGGTGGAGGGGAGAGCGGCGTTGGCGCAGTGGATGAACGAAGGTTCAAGAGAGACATCGAGAGGTGCAGTGCGGGTGTGCGGGCAGGTGAGAGAAAGTTGACGGCACAATGCTCTGCTTCCCTTATCCTCTCTTTTTCTTACCGATCGTCCTCCGCCCCCTTCCTCCTTTCCCTCATTATCCTCGCCGCTGATGGCGTGCGGGATCGTTTGAATGCAGGCCGGATGTGTCTCATCATCCACGATGCCCAGAAACGGTGCGAGTACGAGGCGTAGTAGCCCGTCTAAACCTCCATTAGGCAGAGCCACCATGCAGCCACTGGCGCAGCGTGTGCGTATGCTACGTCACGAGCGATGCTGTTTCGGTATTCGTGTCGATGTCTGCGCGCCCGTGCGTCATTCCTCATTTTCTCCTCTTCTCACCCGCTTTTTCGCTTCCGCCACCATTTCTGCGCTCTCCTCCTTCTCGAATGCACGCCCTTTCATTGGTGCTGTCGCCTCGATCCCCTCGCCATGCGGCGGCACACCATACACAAACACGCGCGTGTATGTGCTTCACATCTTCACCTTCGCTTACACACAAAACGGGAACAATTTCCCCTCTTTTTATCGTGGTTTTCTTTTTCCCTCTCTTCTCTTCTCTGGTGGCACACGCGTCATTCTTTGCACACTCTCTTTCTCGTAGACGTTCTTCTGCTTGGCTTTCTGCTTCCTTCCTTCCCTCACGCAACCTGACCATACACCCTTCCCCTCTCTGCACCCCACCGCTCCTGCTGCTGCCGCTCACTACGCCGCAAACACGCCCAGGCACGCAGGCAGACGCTTTTCTTTAGCTCTCGTTCTCTCTTGTTTCGCCAAGGCTGTCCAGCGTATTCCTTCCTCGCTGTCTTCCTCTCCTCCTTTTTGTTCTTCTTCTGCTCTCGCTGCAACTGCTTCGCGTTATTATTTTGCTAAGAACAGAATCGTGTTCGCTTCGCTCTCTTGCTCCGCTTCACTTCTTACCTTTTTATTCCCAACCATTTTGTACCTCCGTCGTCGACTGCTTTCACGCCTTGTACCTCGCTCCCTCAGATATACGTATATACATCTTTACATATCTATCTATATATATATAACGAAAAAAGGCAGGCACGCCTCCACCACCTCACCATCCTCCGCACACTCAAAAGACAGAACAGACAGATGAATCCCGCTATGCCGCGTGCGTTGGGTGATAATTCCACCGCTACTGCGCCGTCGCCGAACCGTGGTCTCGATACGGCTACACCAGCCGCGCCAGCGCTGCAAGGCGCCTCTCGTCGTTCGTCGCTGGCTAATCACCGACCACGCCGCAGGTACCGCACTTGCTTTGTGGCAATGCCACCACCCACTCGCGTGGCCTTCATTGCGCTTCTTTTGGCGCTGGTATACTCCAGCCAGGGGCTCTGTGCGGGACCTGCCGTTGGTGGCCTGACTGATGGGATGGGCGGCACCGCCGCGGCAACGGCCTACGTGCGCTCCTGCGACGGAGCCTCGCTACCCACGCCGCCTGGTTGCGGGCTCAAGCTGGTGGTGGATCTCACCCTCGACGACAGCATTCTCACCGGCTCCGTCTTGGAGACAGAGGTGACGGTGACGCACGCGTTGCATCAGTCACTCTTTCCCCGTGACGCGGCGTCCAATGCTGCTGGCACACCTGCCACCTCTTTGCAGGTGTCTCTGCCTCCCATCACGGTGGCAATACAGCGTGGCGCCGTGCAGATGCGCTACGGCCTCACCTACCTACGCACGTTTCCGGCGGCGTTGCGAGACTCTGTGCGGGTGCTGAGGACGGCCATGTCTTGCGACGACGGCGTCACGCGCTGCCCCTCCTACATGAGCATGACAGGGACGCTTGTGTCGGCGCCGCTCGGACTGTGCTGCCTCTGCACCAGCGTGGAGTGCGCCCTCACAAGCGACCTGTGCAACGCTTCAATGCGCGCGCACTTTTGCTTCCGCACCGGCGCAGCCGGAATTACGTGCGTACAGGGCGAGGGCATCACCTACCACGGATGGTCCGTGGGATCGTCGTCGCCCTACTACACGATGCACCTATCCGCGAGCGGGCGAGGGATCGCACCGACGACACTGCAGCTCACAACGGATGCCCCTGAGGCGCAGAACGGTGCGTCTGCTCTGCAGCTTCTTCGGGCCTCTGATGTTTTGCCCGAAGAGTCAAACCCCAAGGTTGATATTTCCGGGCGCGTTCTCTTTGTCCCCTCTGCAGAACACAGCAGGGCCAGCCGCGGCACCACCAGCACTGGGCCTGTGCGCGACGACGATCCGGCAGAGTGGCTTTTGCTCCCGGCGCCGCTTGTCAGCGTCTCAGGCAATGATTGCGACAAGGTCGGCATCTCACCAGACTATTTCTACTCGCTCTCCAGCACTACGCAGTGCAACGCGCAGAAGGGAACGTGCGTGCGACACCAGCTGGCGGACTACCGCGCGGCGGACCTGGAACAGATCGCCCAGGGCGTAGGCGGACGCTATATCGGCGCCTCTCTGGGCACCTTCACGCGGCAGAAAATGGGGGAACAGGAGTTCCTGTTCGATACGGTGGAGCGCACGGGCGGGGCGATGCTGCGGTGGACGGTGAATGCGGACGGCCTCGCGTTCCAGCCGCTTCCGGTGCACGGCGTACTGGATGCTATCAAGTTTGACAGCAGCACAGGCATCCTCTACGTCACGGTTCGCAACAACAACACATATGGTGGCCTCTACTACGTTGCCGTTGGCCAGTGCCAGGGAGCACGCGCATCGCACTGCGACAGCGACGGCGTGACACACGAGTGTGGCCGCACGGCTTTGGTGGCCGGCGCTAACACCTCCTCGCTGTTGCAGTTCAGCATGGTGAGCGACCCGCCCGAGGAGGTGGGACGCACCGCTTCATGCACCGTCGTCTTTCGCGACGCGGCCGCTGCGCTGCTGGCCTCTAAAAACGTTTCGTGGACGGTCGAGCACACGACCACTACGCCGGCGCCGAATGCCCCCAAAGCGGAGCAGTGCAGACGCTGCGCCTTCCGCGACCTGCGGTGTCTTTTCAGCACCGTCTGCGAGTGGCAGATGCTCCTGTGGACAGCGGTGGCCGTGGCGGTGGCGTGGGCGCCGTATGCCATCTTGGCCTACTGGCGCATGGCGTGGCACGTTGGCGCCAAGTTCTTGGCGGGTCTGAACTGACTTCCTGATACGTCGTTTTCTCTCTACCCTCTCTCACCCACTTTCACCACCCAGAAACAAGCGCAGCGAAGGCCGCACTCGCACACGCACGCCCCTTCCCCCCGCATACGACGAGCCGCAAAGAGTCGCTGCCGCATTGCCTTCAACTTTTTTTTTATGTTTGCTCTTCTCCTTTCCTCTTCTGTTTCGTCTATTCGTTCGTTCCTGCAATAACGCGTTTCCCTTTTCTGAAACGTTTCGAGTTTCCCGTTTCTCGCTTTCTTTTTCCTTGTGCACCTTTCCGTGCTAGCAGTGAGGAGAGGGGCGGGGGCCGCGGTGAGGTATGCACAGACGCACATGCACGCATATATATGTGGCTACGTATGTGTGTGTATGCGCGCGTGCATGTGGAGCGATGAAAAGAAGAATAAAAAAAAACTGAAATAGACTGCGATCTTTTTCTTCTGCCTCACACAGATCCTCTCACTGTCCTTCCCTTCCTCTTCTTTCCGCACACACGGCAACGATCTCATATGGCAATCCTCCGCGTATTCTTATCGACCTACGCATGCGTAGAAGAGCGAGGCTCATGTTCAACGTGTGCGGATGCTGTAAAGGGTCACTGGTGTAGCCTTCATGAGGGCTCTTGTGGTCCCACTCTCATTTGCTCTTGCGAAGATGCTGAAGTGAAGGACCGACAGTTGTTGCGGTACGACCTGTGCCGTGTAGCTCTTTCCTCTGGGCATCATTAGCTGATGGCTTGATTCTCATCATCCCCCCTGCACCTATTCTTTCTCTAACTGTTGCCGTGCATGTGTACGACGGGCACGTGCGTGTGTGTTCACGCCACATGCCACTCCCCCTCATTCTTGGCCCTCACACTTTTTGAAAACGTGCAGCCGCACAAGCAGCGGCAGAACTCCCGGATCCATCCCTCTTTGTCGGAGTCCGCTGCTGATCATAGACTAATCATCCGTGCACTGGCAACTGCAAACCGTTCTCTTTTTTTCTGCGAGTGTAGATACACGTGCAGTGATCGACCCTACACGGACAGCTTACATCCACCGCTCGGCCCCCGAAGACGCCTTCAGCAACGATAGATCGATAACTGGCACGTGCGCCCCTACTCATTCTTCACCTTTTCACTCTCTCATCAGCCTCGTGTGCTGAGGTGCAGCACTCGTCAAGTGTGCGTCGGCCCCCCCCCCTCCCCCCGTCTTTGACGGCCGGCGGCGTCGATGGGGCGCCCCTCCCTCATGGAGCGGTACTTCGCTCAGTGCCAGGCGCATCGCACTTCACCGCACCCGGCGTTTGTTGCCGGTCTCCGCGAGGGCGCGATGGACATAAACTTCGCGGAGATTCCTCTTGCCGACATCCGCCTCTTTGCGCACGCACTCCTGGACGTGTCCCCAGCAGCTCGCGCCGCGCGTTCGCCAGCAGCACGGTCTCGGAATTCATCAGGACAGCTGAGTCGACGAGACGCTGCCTCAGACACTAGCCCGTCCTCTCGGCCGAGAACAAGCGCCTTCTCGCGGACGCAGTTCGCCAAGCTTCACTTTTCTTACAACGCTACGGTGCCAGCGGCGCAGCTCCCGTGCGGCGCGGCCTCGCCGCCTGCGTCAACGCCTTGGTTCACTCAGAATGAGCCGACGCTGCGGCGTCTGCCACAGGCAGTGGCGCAGGCAGTGAAGGAAAGCGCCACCACCCTGAGCTCCTTCTCCTGGTGCGGCATGCCGCTCACTAGCATGGCGGTGCAGGGTCGTGCACCGCTGCAGCAGCAGCGAGGCATTGGACGAGTGCTGCCGTCGCTGACACGCGTTCTCCCACTGTGCCATTGTCTCACCTCCCTGCGCCTGGACGGTGTCCCACTCTCGCATGCGCAGTTCATGCAGCTGACTACGCCCTTCCCCAAGTCACCTGAGGCATCGGCGGACGGCGGTGTGACGTGGCCGGCGCTGGAGGAGGCAAGCTTTGTGGGGTGCGGACTGACTGATGCGTGCAAAAACGGCCTCGTGCACCTCATACGTGCCGCCGTGCCGACTGCCTCGGACTCCACGTGGCAGCGCTCGCTGCGGGGCGGCTACGCGAATCTGGACGATCGACTTTTGCCACGGCCAGCCGGCGGCACCGTGCCTCTCGGTCACTCGGCGACGCGGGGTCTGAAGGGGCTAGATGCCAGTCAAAACCCGCTGGGCGACGAGACAGCGCATGCGGTCGCAAACGCTGTTCCCGGCTCCGCCCTACGCTATCTTAACATGTCCAGCACCTCCATCACCTGGATGGGCGGCTCCTTGCTAGCTTCGCGTCCGGTGCTGGAGGGCACTGCAATGGAGCTGCTGGACATGAGCAACACGGGCGTCAGCGAGGTGTTCTCCCACGCCGGGGGTGCTGCGGAGGCAAAGATGCTGGTCGAGTCTAGCGCCGCCGCCGGCTTCCGGGTGCTGGCGCGTGGTATGGGGCAGTTGCTGATCCTGAGAGAGTCGGATCGCTCGCCGCAGCAGTCGTGGCTTATTCAAACGACCACTGCTATCGCGCCACAGCCGTCGCCAGCGTCAGCGCCGGAGCCGCCACACGTGGAGTCCCCCACGATCCCCACGTGCCCCCCGGCCTCCGTGATTGAGATGGAGAGGGTGGCGCCGCCAGCACCACCAGCCCCACCACTGCCATCCTCCAACACTGGCGATCAACACAGCGCTCCACAATCTGTCCATAACTCAGCTGCTGCTCCAGGGCCTGCTGTGAGCCCCTACGGACCCTGGTGGCCCATGTTCGCCAGTTGGTACGCTGCACGAGACACCAACATTCCCACAAGCTCAGCCGATGCTGCGGCGACAGGTAGCTCTGCTGCTGGTCTGGTCAAAGGGTATATACCGGTGCCGGTTCCGTTTCCGATGTTGGCGCCCATGCCGATTCCCTATACCGCTCCTCATGGAGAGGATCTCCCCTTCGCCGGTGCGGCCACCGTGGCTGCCGCCGCCGCCACTTCTCCCCACGAGACGGGTGCTGTGGCTGAGGACAGCACGCCTTTTCCAGAGCGAAGAGTTTCCACCCCTCCCGCCGACGACCCCATCGACGTGGCGGCAGAGACATCGGTGCCGTTGCCTTCACCTACCTCTTCAGGCGAGAAGCACGACAAGGACGGTGGCGGGAGTTTCACGGGTGGTCTTTCGAACCCCCCTGACGCGGCATCGACAGCGTCCCAAGCTGCGGCCGTTGCCGCGAGCGCGTCTGACGACCTTGTGCACCGGGCGAGCGAAACCGCCGGGGACCGCAAGTTTCTCCTTGCACTGATCAGCCGCCTCGAGGCACACGAGAGCGACGTCACCGAGCGCCTTGAGGCACAGTACCAGCGAACGACAGCGCAGCTGACGTCGTTGGAGAAGGACATGCGCTTTCGCCTTCAGCAACTTGCCGACGCGGATCGCAAGGAGCGGGCGGCAGCGGCGGACCGGCAAACGGCCTTGCTCGAGGCCCTGGCCGCCCTCCGCGCCGAGCCGGTTGCCGTGTCTGCGGAGGGCATGACGGAGACGATGCTGCTACAGCTCATGCATCTCATAGAGGCGGGGATGGGAAAGGTACAGACGGCGTTGGGCGCAGAAGGCGCTGTAGGTACGAAGAGCGCGAGGGCTGGAGAGAGCAGGGTATCACCGCTGTTGCGCTCCAACGAGGCCGCCACCCATGTCGGTGCGGCAACGATCACGGACCGTGATCTGGTGAAGACGGCGAGCCAGCGTCTCAAAGAGCTTGGCTGGTAAGCACTGCGCACGACGCTTTCGTTTGTGTGTGCCTTTTTTTTTCGCAATCGCTCTGTGATGGGCCGCCGCTTCGTCGATCGGCGCCGTCGTCAGGCTGCTGTTCCTCTCTCGACTCCAGCGGCGTATGCACCTGCGTACCAGACCACGCCAATGCGCTGGCGCGCATGCGACATGCACACACAAGCGCATACATGCACGAACACAAACACATCAGCGGCACGCGTGCACACGGACGCATCCACCATCGCGTGGCAGCAGAGGAAATGCCACACTTGCGGTGCTTGCGGGCGGTCTCTCTCGGCTCTTTCATTCGCGTTTGCTTGCCGTGCTGGGTGAATGTGGGCACGCACACCGTCTCAGGCCTCTCTCTCTCTCACTGTGCATTGATCCCGCCTCTCCCTTTTTCCCCCGTCGCTCTTTCCCCCCTCTCCCTCTCACACACACACGGGCATGATGGGGCCACGCTCACGACTCCAACCCGACCCATCCACAGCAGTGCCAACTCGACTCAACACACCTTCTCCGTTCTTTGGTGTCTACTTCTCTCGCCCCTCGCCTGTTTGCTTGTAGCCTTCCTTACAGAAACCAAGAAATCTAAAACACAGCTCATCTTCGTCTCTCGTACCTCAGCAACAATGACGGCCGCCGTGGATCTCGAAGGCGTGGCGCTTCACGGCCATATGAAGGGTGTGACAATGCTAAAGTTCAATCGCGACGGCGACCTTCTCTTTTCATCTGCCAAGGACACGAACTGCAGCGCGTGCTGCTGGCAGGTAAAGACGGGCAAGCTGCTCGGCTCCTACACAACGGTGGGTCAGGTGGAAGGTCGCACGTACGATGCGGCCATGGTGGCGCTAGATGTGAACCGGGAGTCCACACTTTTGGCGACCGCCAGCGCGGGCGAGGAGGTGCTTCTGTGGAGCGTAGAGTCTGGTGCCCTTCTTGGCTCCGTGAGCCGCAGCCTATCGTCCGGCGCCAGCGTCGGTTTCTCGCACGATGACACGCTGATGATGGTGGCCACAAAGGGCCGCTCCAGCACAAACTCGGCGATTCAGGTCTACAACGTACCCTTCACGGTGCCCAAGGCCGGTGAGGACATCGCCCCTGTCAAGACGCCCTTCACCACCTTTTCCACCTTCGAGACCCCGGACACGATCACGTGGGCCGCCTGGGGGCCGACGAACGAGACGATCTACTACTCCGAGGGCGGCTACATGAACATCCTCGACGTGGAGGCAAACAAGGTGATCCGCAGTCGCCAGATTCACGAGGACGAGAACGAGGTGATCAACCGCTTCAGCTGGGACCCTAACTACCTCGCCTTAGCCACCGCCTCGACCGACAAGACGTCTCACCTCATAGACTTCCGCGACCTGGCCACCATTCAGGTGTACCGGAGCGACGTCCCGGTGAACGACGTGTCGATCAGCCCAAACGCCGACCACGTAATCCTCGGCGGTGGCATGGATGCCGCTTCTGTGACGACGCAAGGCGGGCAGTCCATCTTCGAGGTTAAGTTCTTTCACAAGGTTCACGGCCACCAGCTCGGCCAACTGCGCTGCCACTTTGGTACAATCAATGCCATGTCCTTCCACCCCGACGGTCGCGGCTTCGCCAGCGCCAGCTACGACGGTCTCATCAAGATGTACCGTTTCGGCGACTCGTACGATTCCACGCCTGGCGCGCAGCCTCTGTGGACGCTGTAGAGAGGTGAATACGGCGAAGAGAAGGCTCTCTCTGTGTATGCTTGTATGCGTGTGCTTGCTTGGGAACGTGTGCACACATCACATCTGTTTTTGTGCTGCTCGCCCTTCGATTGGTGCACGGGCGTCTGCCTGCCTGCCTGTCCGTCTGTCTGTCTGTGTGCTTGTGTGCACATGTGTGTATGTGCGTGTGTCTGTGTGCCTTCGTGCGTCTTCTCGTTCTATCTGGTAGGGAGCTTTACCTTTCTTGGTGTGTGTGCGCGTGTGTGAAGGTATCTCATGTGCCGGTGGTTGTCTTGTTCGCATTTTTAAAGAGGTAAACGCCCGCCGTTGTGCAGACGGGTGCGTGTGAGTAAGCATAACTGACTCTCCCTCTCTCCTAGTGGAAAGACCGGCTAGGGGTCACCTACTAAAGAAGGAATACAAGTTGACTAATAATCAGGGGAGCTTTCAGGCGCAGAGGCGTCGACATACGGAGAGGAGGAGAGGAGGGGTCCTCGGTGAGAGGAATGGTGGCGGTACAAGCGGGGCTGTGCTTTCTCCAACTTCTCGCTCCGTGCGCTTAGCGATAACTGTCCTTCTCCACGGATGCACGGCTGCGTTCGTGAGCGGCTGGGCAGCGCGGCGAAGGGCCGGCGAGAGTTTGTGCAGGGTAGAGGGGGTGGGGAGAAGCGATGATCCTGCCGCGGCTCGTGCGTCAGTGTGCATCACTCTTTTTCGTTGTTGTTTTCCTTCCCCTCTCCTTTCCTCAGCGCCCCCCTTTTTTTTTCACGGCCACTGCAGCAAGTGCATGCACCGGCCTTGTCGACCTCGCATGCTTTAAATCTTCGCACGCTGCTTACCAACGCACCTTCACCTACGCTCTCGCTCCCTCTTTTGCCTACTTTGTAACCAACCCTACGTATTTTCAAGTCGCCTGTCGGCCTGTGCGTGTGTGGCTTTCGTAGTGGCTATCAAACTTTACCTGCCACCCAGTGCGTGAGGCCCCCGCCGCTTTCGCGCTCACATCCGCAAACAAAGGAACCGCAAGAAAACACAGTGGCTTTTTTTTTTCGCACGCCTTATATTTCGATCTCGCACAGCGTATCTCGAAGACGGTTTCGCTGCCGCAACGAAGTTCTGTTCATATCGACGACTCCTGTGTTTTTTCGGCAGGAGGGGTGAGGGAGGGTGAGGGCCTTCCTCGAGCTGGTTCGTTTCGCCCTCATATTAGCGCTTATCGAAAACAGGTGAACGGAATTGGTCACTGCACACTCTGTGGCCGTATGTGGAGCGCCCTTTTGAGGCTCCTTGTGCTTCATTACCTCCCTCCATCCTTTTCCTCTTTTCACAGATTTATCCAACACCTCGCAAACGCGACGTGGCGCGTATACCTCGATTTCCTCGACGTGCTCCTTCACGGTTCGTGTCAACGCTTTTTTTTTGTTTCGCCTGCACCACCTCTCCGCTTTGGTAGTTGGAGCGGATGTGGTGCCTCAAGAGGGTGCCGCGCGGCCCCTCTCTCGCGCAGGGCTCGGCGGCAATCGTCGGGATGCCTCGTCGCTTTCGAGCAGTGCAGGAAGCATCTGTACTGTGCTCGCTGACTGTCGTCGCACATGGCCGTCGTACCCTCTCCACCGAGGAGCTGGTGGACGAGGAAACACAATGGACGCGTGCGATGGGCAGCAAGTACGGCTTTGGCAACTACCAGCTCTTCCGGGCGCTCTACAAGGACCTGTGTGACGAGATCCGGCGCGAGTACTACACAAAGCCCCCGCCCCCACCACCCGCGACAAGGACCACAGGGGTCTCGCCTTCGCTAGCTGCGCCAGAAGCGTCACCCGAGTTGCACGGAAGCGCAGATTCAGGTGCCAATGACACTTCCTCCGGTGCCACAAAGCATAGTAGTGTGGCAGGCGGCGCTGATGCAACATCATCTTTAACGCAAGGAGGAGGGATGCCAGCAGCTTCTCAGCGTGAGGACAGCACCGGCGAAACGGCGCGCGCAGCCCGGGAAACTGCGGCGACTCCTCCTTCGCAGCCGGAAGAAACATATGGGGATGGCTCCTGGTCTGTGCAGCATCGCCCTGAAGATAACGTCGTTGTGTTTCATCGGGGTGCCGTGAAGAGGGGCCGTCTTGCCGCCGTGCATGCGTGGGCGCGCATCGAGCTGAAGGACCCGCCGCGGCTGAACGCCGTGCTCACCTTTGCTGACTGGATCCCGATCGAGGTGTGCGTGGAGCGAAACGGTATCGTCATCCACTTCTCCATGGCATCGAACGAGGGCGGTATGCACATGCGCAACGTTCGGGTGTACGCACCAAAGTCGGCGGAGGAGCGCGCGGTGCTCCTGGACCCGTCTGACGACGGCGAGTACGCGCGGAAGAACTTCTACTATGACGGGCCGTGCCTGTGGCACCTGGAGCTGGATATGCTGAACGAGCTTTACGATGTTATGCAAGACCATGGCGTCACCCTTGACTGGATTCGATGGGCCGCTTCGTGGGTTTTCTACCTGGAGCACGTCAATTACCTGCGGTGGAATTTGGGAATGCTAGAGGAGCTCATTCCCTCTTCCCTGCGCGGCCCTGAGGAGGACTTCTTGTTGCCCGTGGAAAAGGCCCTGCTGGCGGAGCCTGTCGAAGACTGGCTCAGAGCCCACAGCATCTAGCGATGAGACGGCGAAGACAAAACCCACGTGCAAGCATGCGTGCACGCGCGGATGTGTGAGGCAGCGGCATTGCGGAGGACAAAGAGTCAGCCTGCTGAGTGCTAGGTGGGTGGGTGGGTCGTAGGACACAACAGCAGCGTCGACGAGGTAGAAAGAAGGGTGGGGGTGGGGCAAGACTGCCGGTATTGTTGGTAGCTGCAGCGGTCACACAAAGGCGTCTCTTCACGCAAAAGAAAGAGGAGACCAACAAAAAGGAACGAGCTACAAGCGCACCCAGCGGAAGGCGGCGCGAGGCGCAGGCACAGAAGAGAGAAGAAAGAGGGACACGGATGAGAGAGGCGACTCTTTTTTTTTTCGTGTATGGTGGAGGGAGCACACGGGTGCAGAGGCGGCACGAGGTCGTGTGGGTTTGCGCGCATGTGAGGGCTGTGCTGTTTCCCTTTTCTGCTGCTCGTGATAGAGGCACAGATCCGCTGCAGTCGAGCTCGCTCGGATGCACACAGGGAAACGCAGATACTCGCCTTCTTGTTCCGTCCGACCCACCTATCTCATCTCGTGCGCTTGTGTATGTGTGTGTGTGTGGGGGGGGGGCGGCGCACACGTTTTCGTTGTGCATAACCTGGGTTTCTGCGGGCGCTTGGCCCATCGACTTTTACAACTACTCCCTCTTATCCCGCGTGTGCATCCCCCGTGATCCACAAGGCAGCGTTTTGCTCACTGCACCGCGGCTCTTCGCGTTCACGGGCTCGCACTGGGGTCATGATGCACTCGATGCCTCTGAGTTGTCCCTGCTTGTTTTGTTTTTCCTTCTCCGTCTCGCTCACGTTCGACTGTTTCCGCATGCATTTCTCCTTCTTTTGAGCTCGCCCTTGAACAGGGGACATGGCAGTGTGCTGGTAGCATCAGATGCTAGGGGAGGATCTAGACATCGGCTTCTACGCAGAGGACGCGTACGCGGCGTACGTGACAGACCTTGCGACATCGTTGCACCTCGTTCCGCACTTTCGCAGTGCCCGCGGTGCAACGCTGGAGGTGGTCTTTACCGGTCCCTTCCGGGACTTGTCTGCGTATGAGGAGGCGGTCAAGCAGGGGAAGCTCGTCCCTTACGCCGAGTTGCCATGGCCCGTCGCCGAGGATCGGGGTGTTCAAGGGGTTTCCGGACCGACTCTTAGCGTCACCCTGCACGGCTGGATCGAGAAGCTGAATGCCGCTCGCAAAGTGCAACTGATGGAGCCACTCTTTCCGGCTGCCGAGCTCGGCGCGACCATCGCAGAGACACGTGTAATGAGCGATGCTGGCAACTCAGCACCGTGCGCGTTTGCCTCGACTTCGCCGCCCTGTGCGGCGGAGTCCGCAGGCACCTCAAGCGAGAACGACACTCATCCCCCACTTAAGCTGTCACGCTTCCGCATTGCCGGCAGCCTGGATTTCCTCCTGCACCTCTCCAGCCGCGACTTGCCCATGGGCGAGAGCAGCGTCCCGGTCGACTCTCCAAGCGCGGATGGACGTGATCAAGCGAACCCCGATTTCGCAGGCGACGCTGAAGACGCAACGCGCGCGGCTCACGAGTGTCGTGATGCACTCGAGCAGCGCGATGACGTTGCCCTAGCCCGTAACGCGGTGAACACGGTCATCAAAATTGCGCAGATGGCGGAGGAGCACCCTGGTGAGGTAGGCAACGTCTTTGCCGATGCGAAGGAGCGTGTCGAGTACATCCAGTTTAGCGCACAATAGCCCTCACTTGCTTGTACTTCTCTTTCTGTTCTTCCCACACAATTGAGGTCGGTGCGTTGCGTCTTTCAGCTACGGTGGTGGTGGTGGTGGTGTGGGCGGTTGCCTGTATCAAGCGCGGGCGAGTGAGTTACGGCGCGTGCCGCACATCGCCACCGTCACATCTCGAGTACACCAGACAATAAGCGGAGGGGGAAAACAGCACACATGAATCATCGCCAACGGAGACGCCGTGCGCCTCTTGTTGGACGCCTTCGTTCATTATTATCACTTTTTCGTCTGCATCTGACCACAAGGTTCCCCGGCGTTCCCTAAGGCGGCACCGCTACGGAGCTGTTTCTAGGTGATGCCTGTCAGGTGGCCTACCATCCGTCAGCGATCCCGGTGGACTTTCATTTGCATGTGGAAGACTACTAAGGCAGCGGAGGGGGCGGAGGACTCGGCGACGCCAAACGCGTTATGAAGAGATGAAAGGCGTTGTCAGTCACGCATCGCCTTTGCAATGAAAGGCATATGCCATCCTTGACAAACTCTTCTTCCACCGTCCCACCTCTCCTCCGTTTGCTCCCCCCTCTCCCCTTATCGTCTTTGTGTGTGTCTTCGCCGCCTTCTCATTGGCCCGTCTTCCTCTCGTGGTGTGTGTCCATGCCCCTTGTCGATCTACTCATCGACACGCCGGGCGCTGCCGAGACACCTTACCTCCCTTCATCCCACTCACACACCTTTTCCATTTGTGGTTCGCCGCTCCTTGCCCTCCACCCCCCCGTTGCGCGTTCCTTTTATATATAATGCGCGTCGACTAGAAAAAGTGAAAGTCTCTCTTCATATCTCCCTCTCCTACTCACCCTTTCATCTTCCCATTGTCCACGCTGGCCACCTGACGCATCGGAAGCGCTGCCGTGTTTTCTTCTTTCCCGTTTCAGTCGAACTGCAATCATGGCGGACTACAAGGTAAAGGACATCAGCCTCGCGGAGTGGGGCCGCAAGGCGATCGAGCTGGCTGAAAACGAGATGCCTGGTCTGATGGAGCTACGCCGCGAGTACGGCCCCTCCCAGCCTTTGAAGGGCGCCAAGATCGCCGGCTGCCTGCACATGACTGTGCAGACTGCCGTGCTGATCGAGACCCTCAAGGCCCTCGGTGCGGAGCTGCGCTGGTCGTCGTGCAACATCTTTTCCACTCAGGATAACGCCGCTGCGGCCATTGCCAAGGCTGGCGTACCGGTGTTCGCGTGGAAGGGTGAGACAGACGAGGAGTATGAGTGGTGCATCGCCCAGACAGTGAAGGGCTTCAGCGGTGACGGTCTGCCGAACATGATCCTCGACGACGGTGGCGACCTCACGAATCTGGTGATCGACCACCACCCCGAGCTCGTGCCCAAGATCTTCGGTATCTCCGAGGAGACCACAACGGGTGTGAAGAACCTGTACAAGCGCCTGAGCAAGGGCAACCTCCCCATCTCCGCTATCAACGTTAACGACAGCGTGACGAAGAGCAAGTTCGACAACCTTTACGGCTGCCGAGAGTCCTTGGTGGACGGCATCAAGCGCGCCACGGATGTAATGATTGCCGGCAAGACGTGCTGCGTGTGCGGATACGGTGATGTTGGTAAGGGCTGCGCCGCCGCCCTGCGCGCCTTCGGCGCTCGCGTCGTGGTAACGGAGGTGGACCCGATCAACGCCCTGCAGGCCTCCATGGAGGGCTACCAGGTCGCTCTGGTCGAGGACGTCATGGCCGATGCGCACATCTTCGTGACGACCACCGGCAACGATGACATCATCACCTCTGAACACTTCCCGCACATGCGCGACGACGCCATTGTGTGCAACATCGGCCACTTCGACACGGAGATCCAGGTGGGATGGCTGGAGGCAAACGCCAAAGAGCACGTGGAAATCAAGCCTCAGGTGGACCGTTATACCATGGAGAACGGCCGCCACATCATCCTGCTGGCTAAGGGCCGCCTGGTCAACCTCGGCTGCGCCAGCGGCCACCCGTCCTTCGTGATGTCCAACTCCTTCACGAACCAGGTGCTGGCTCAGATCGAGCTCTGGAGCAACCGCGACAACGGCAAGTACCCACGCGGTGACAAGGCCGGCGTGTTCTTCCTGCCCAAGGCGCTCGATGAGAAGGTCGCTGCCCTCCACCTTGCCCACGTCGGCGCCAAGCTGACGAAACTGACTCCGAAACAGGCCGAGTACATCAACTGCCCGGTCAACGGCCCGTTCAAGCCGGACCACTACCGCTACTAAGCGCGTGCGCTGGTCCACAGGAAAGCCTGGAGAGTGCGAGAGGGGAGTGGGGCTGCTTGAGAGGAAGCATGATGAGACGTGACGACGGGAGCGTTCGAGGAAGGAGCTGAGGGTTGTCGCATACCCGACACGCGCGCACACGCTGACGCTGCCATCCTGAAACGACAGTGCGGTCGACTCCCGCTGCTCCTTCTTTGATCGTCCGCTTCTTGCCTTGTTTTTCGTTCGATCGCCCCTCTTCCTCCCTTTTTTCGTCCTTTCTCCACTCAAGGTCATCATCTACACCGCATGTTGTCGCTGACGCTTGTCCTATCGACGGGCGTCGCCCCCCCCCCTCTGCAGACGCCCAAAGGCGCGACGCAAGAAAAGACGAATAGAGTCACAGAAGAGAGGGGCCTGACGGACCAGTTGTGAAGTAAGCTGCGAGAGGTGAACAGAGAGTGGTGAGGAGCAGTGGCCCGGAGAGGTAACTAACTGGTTTCTGTCACCTTGCCTCCCGCCATCGCTGCAACGTCTCTGTTCTGTTTTTCTTTTTTCTGTGCTGACGCGTTCGTGCGGCGGGCTGGTCTTTCTCTCCGGTGTGGGTCTCTTCAAGGAAGAGGCGGGGAGAAAAGAGTGCTGGGGGTCGCACTCTGCATGACGGGGTGCGTTCGTCCATGTGGGTGTGTGTCATGGTCAGGCGCCCATATGCTCATGTGTGTCCGTGTGTCTGTAGTTGCGTGCACTTGTCGATTCTCTCTCTTCATCGGTAATCGATCCAGCTTCCTGTGTGGTTCGTTCTTTGCACAGCGATGCAAGTCGCAACAGCTCTGCAGCGAGCAGACGAATACCTCCACACTTTATCCAAGAGTGGTCTTCGCTATTTTTAACCCCCACCCCTTTTCGCCTTTCCCGATCTTCGCTCTGTTGAACATCTTTTTCTATGCGCTTCTCCGCTGTTCGCTGCAAGCTGCGGTAGAGACTGCGGGATGCAGGAGTTTGCGGTGCTGCGATGAAGGATGAGGCAACGTATGCGCGTGTGTATGCGTGTTGCTGTGCACGTATCGAGATTTCGAGCTGCCGTGGAGGGTGGCAGGAGGAGTTTCACGTGCAATGTGTGCTGTGACTTTGTCTCTCTCTCTCTCTCTCGAAGGGAGTGGGGCGCGACATGCGCTGGTACATCTGCCGACACAAAGACGCACAGAGCAGCAGCAACAGCAGCGGCAGCAACCCCCACAAAGTGTCCACACACGCCGGCCTCATACCTGAACTGCCCGCCCATCCTCCCTTTGAAGAAGCACACTAATACACACACACACACACACACACAAACCGACCCTCGACCCCCCACCCCTCCCAGTCTGCACCGCTTTCCTTCTCCACCTTCTCCTATCGACTTCGCCGGGCTCTCGTGACCGTTGGCATGTGTAACATACTCAGTGGATGCTGCGCGTGACATGCATTTTCTTTGCCCTTATTTTTCAGGCTCGCTCCGTTACACATGGCGTGTCGGCTGTCGTCATATTTGGCGTCCCCTCGTGACATGGGACTCAACTCGTTGAGGTGGACCCTTTTTCTTTTGCTGTTGTTTTTGCACGAGAAATAAGCCTATCACATCGCATCAAACAACGAAGGGGAGAGTGGTGGTGGCGGTGGTGGTGGTGCGGGAAGGGGCTGAAGCGCAAACAGAGGCAAACTCACGCATCACCACTGTGTACCTTCTTTCCTTGACATAAAATGGGGCAGGGTATCAAGAAGAAGAGAGGCATTCAAACTATGCTTCCTTCGCCAGACGAAAGCAGTCTTCAGAGTGAATGTGTGCCCTAATAGGAGGAAAAAAGAAAAAGGCTCACGGGCACGACGGAGCCGATGGCCAGTAATAGGGGAGATACCTGTTCATCTCTCTATATATACCCGCACCAGTAAAAGATATTTGTGGCCTTTCATTGTCGTCGAGGGGTGGAGTGGTGTTGGTGGGGGGAGGGGGGCTGCACAGAGCGAAGAAGAAAGAGAGCTAAGGTGCGTGGACAGCCAAGACGATCGAACTACCCGCTTGCTCTCTCTGTGGTCGCCTTCATGCACCCTTGCTGTTGGGGCGTTGCCGGAAACGGCTCGATCGTGGTTGGGAAGCCCTCCAACCACTTTCTCTGCGGACCCCGTGAAACGCGTTTCTCCATCTCTTTGCTGCATATCATTCCCCCTTCTCCCCCTTCTCTCTTCTTCCACCACCCACCATCTCGCTCGCTCTCCCTTGCAGCCAACACACAAAACGACCTGCGCTTCTTCTTTTGTTCCCCCCTTCCACTAACCCGAATGCCGCGCATGCGCACACTCACACCCGCCGCAAATACTTCTGTAATTTGCCTCAGATAGCCGCGCAGTACTCAACGACGGGAGATTTGACGCAGACCCTTCACCTCCCCCTAGCAGCCGGCACTCATTTTTCTCACCACGGTGTACCTTTCCCTCGCTTTCGTGTCGAGGGCATCTTTGCTGCTACAGTGGTGGCGCTCTTTCTTATCTTCCTCTACAGAGCGCGCCAGCGCAGAGGAAACGGCGAGGTCCACAGGCCCTCTTATCAGAGGGGGGTTTTACGGAAGCACGTTCGCATTCCCTTCATTGCAGGAGGGAGGCAGCAACGCACTGAGGGCCGCGTGCTCACGCACAGAGTCGCACACGCGTGCACGAGCACTCTTGATCCCCTCCATCCGCTAAAGAGGTTGGGTCTGGGGTCCTTTTCTCGTCGTTGCTTTGTTTTGCGCTAGCTCTTTTTGAACATCACATCCGCTTGCATCGAGATGGTGTTCTTCATCGCGGCTTCGGCTGCCATCTTCGTGCTCGCCGCCGGCGCGGTGCTGTTGTACGGCGCAGCGAGCATCCTTGCGGGCGGCTTCCTCCGCTTAGCGCTTGGCGCGTTGCTGCTGGGTATGTCGCTCTCCGTCGTTTTCTCCGCCACAGCCAATCTACTGCTGGTCACTTTTTCGCGCTACGATCTGGAGCCTAGGCCGCCGATTATTTTTCTGCGCAGCTTCCTTGCAGCCATGGGGCAGCCCACCCTAACAGGAGTTATTGGCTTGTCGCTGGTGGCGCTGATTTCGCTGGCTGCCTCGAAGGTGCGAGTGATGGTGGAAGAGATGGACATTCTGATCCGCTCCCACGCCGCGTACGCAGCGCGTAGCGATCGTACGGCTGCACCGTAAATGGTAGTGGGAGAGGCAAAGTAGTCACTGATGCCGTGGCGTCCCTGTCGGAGGGGTCAGCGTGTTAAGGATCACCATGTGAGGTGTTAGCGGAGGAGGTACCAGCAAAGGAGCATGTGTTCCTGTGCGGTTCTCCGGTGGCATGAGGGAGGAGGAGAGGCTTTGTGCGGATGATGTCGGAACGTTTGCGCACTCCGCTTCACGTTAGGGTGCGCCGGTCATCCTGTGCGGTGACGCTCTGAACCCGGCCATTTTGACAGCTCCGCAGAACTGCTGAGGGTGATGCCGCCCTAGAGAAAGACTGGGTTAGCATAAGGCGTATACACGCAAACCAAACGAAAGAGATCGTCCACCCCCTTCTTCATACACGCTTACACAGGGGACCGATTGCGGCTGGCGCTGGAGCCCACTGGCGGAGCACCAGCGCCGTACTGCTGGAAAGAGGAGAGCTGTACGTGGAGCTGCTTCCATTTAATCGGCTCTTCATGCTTCTACCCTTGCAAGGTATCACCTGCTTCCTTTTTGTTCCTCCTCTCCCTCTTTGTAGAGGCGCGGGTGCTGCTCATCTGCCGCCCTTTCGCCCATTTCTCTGCCCGCCCCATTCATGAACGCGCGCGCTCTTTATCCAGCCTTCCCGCACTGCCACCTCCACCAAGCACAGGCAGCGGAGTGGCACACGCAAGACACCCCCACCCCCGATTTCTGCTTTGTATCGTACGCCATAGGCACCTGAAAGTACTATAGAGGACAGAAAAGCTGTCTAGGCACTTCATGGAGGACAAGCTGCGAAGCCGCTGCTAGCCGTTCTCTCGGAGAACCTCACCCCACGCTGCTCTAGTTCTTCCGATCTTCTCTCCAGGTGCTTTTCCGTGTTACCCCGCGTCCCTCTTCCCCTCTACCAGCACCCCTCGCGTCTCCGCCTTGTCTCGCTCATGTTACACCGCAACCCATGTCCGCCTCGTTTCCATCTATTCCGGGCTTTGCCGGCCCGCTGTCCCTCAAAGCCTTCCTGGAAGAGTACTTTGGCCTCCATCTCACGTTTGCCGTAGAAACGGCGTCTCCGTCACCACGGGCAGCCGCAGCGGCAGAGGCACCGAGTGCTGCAGGGTTTCGTGCTTTGCGTGATGTGGTGCTGCCGCCCAACCAATCATTCCTGGTCGTCGTGTACGTGGCGCTGCACGCCTCTTCTTCCCCTCCGCCTACCACAGCACACGCATCCCCAACACCACCGACACCGGCTCCGGGTTGCGCCGCGTCTGCCACGGGGTTTGGGCGGCTTCGGCAGCCGCTGACCCATCAGACGGCGGCATCGACAGCTCACGATACATATGTGGCACGATGCAGCCCCGCCGACCGACCGAACTCCTCCTGTTCGTCTTCGTCATCCACGGGCAAGAACGGCAACGCTCGTGGTCTCTGGCGTTCCTCCGCCTTTTGGCTTCTCTACACCAACACTTCTCATCGACCCCTCACCGACGCTCTGCTGCGCCACCCGTGGTGGGCATCGTTTGCCGCCTGCCTGGGTCCCGCAGCTATGGGGTTTATCGAGATGTACTGCCCTATCGTTCTTCAGCTGGAGGCGATGGCTGGCGGGGTGCAGGTGCTCGGACCTGCCCTGAAACATGCAGCATTAGAGACGTCGTTTTCCGCGACGGCGCCGTCATCGGAGATGAAGGGCCCGCCGCCACAGGGAAGCGGCTATGTCTCTTCACGTGGTGTGAAGCGTGCCGTCGACACAGGCGAATGCTCCGGGTTTCTGCCGCTTCAAAAGCAGAGGCGTGTGGAGGCGCCGCCAAAGGCGAAGGCGGGACGAAGGCTCCAGCGAGGGGTCGTCCCGTGTAGCCGTCCACGCCGAGACGATCCTTTTGCCAGTCCCGTGAACCGCGCGGCGATGCCCGTCACCTGGGCGGCCGCGTTGACACGCACCGATGTTCCGCGTACGCGACTCTACAGTGTGCGCGTCTCGGATAGCGACGGCGCCGGTGACGGAAGCGGCGGCGCGCTTCCGCTGCCAGCGGGCTTCCTCGAGGCTCAGTGGCTTCGCCGCCATCCGCATAGTCTGCACCGCGTGCTGCAAGCCGCTCTGCCAAAGAGGGTGGCCTACGGGGCATCTGCGCGGCGCTACTCTGTGGGTGCTAGCGAGAGGGTCACAGGATGCACCAGTGTAGAGGACATACCGATGTGGCACGTGGCGCACGTCTTCCGTTGGTTAGTGCTGCAGCCTCCTCAGAGCGGCGCGGACGCTTCTCCGACAACCCCACCGAAGTTCGACTTGCCGTCCTACCTGCGCCGTCTTCTGTCGACTGTTGTCGACCAGTGCAGTCGCTTGGATCTCCGCGGGGCCGCCCTAAAGCATACCGGCTACCTGGAGGAAGCTTTCCGTCGTCAGCAGCAAGGCGTGGAGCCGTGGGATGTGCAGCGGCTCTCCACCCCCGTCGATGTGGTGGTCTCCTACCTGCGCACACTGCTGTCCACTCTACGCTGGGCACCTTTGAAGGAGGCCAAGAACAGGTCGTTTTGGGGACGCGATGCAGCCGGTAGCGAACGTGTGCTCGACGCGCTCATGGGAGCGGTGCGGAACTGGCTGATCGCCGGCCGCCACGCCATCGTTCCAGTCTCCCGCTTCTTGGACGGCGTGCCTGTGGCTCAGGTGCCGTGGCTAAACGGATTCTACACCACGACCCCTTCGCTGCCGTTCTCAGCAGCGACTTCGTCCGCGGCTCGTCACGCGCGCCGCGAGCGCTCGCACGTTCAGCAGCGTGTTTGGCTTCAGTTCGTCTTGTTCCTCACGCAGGACATACTGCCTTTCTTGCTGCGCGCGTCCTTCACGATTACGTGGAGTTCCAAGAATACGCACAAACTTCTTTTTTTCCCTGCATTTGTGTGGCGTAGACTGATCCGCCGCGAGGTGCGTCGTACTCGATCTTGTGGTGCCCCGCGTTCGCAGATGCCACTGGCCGGGGAAAGCGCTCGCAGTGTTGGTGCTGAGCGTGTTGCGTTGTCCTCGGCACCATGCGCATGTGAAGGCGCGGCTACGGCTGCGCTCCCCACGCCCCACTCAGCGGCTTCCAAGGCATCTGCGGCCATTTCTGCACCGAGAGACGTATGGCGCGCCGTTCGTACTGACGGTGTGTTGGCGCATCGGGGCGCGCGCGCGACCCTTGCCACACGCGGCGGCGGTGCATCCTGCCTGTACGCTAGCGTTCGCTTCCGCCCTGACCGGCGCAAGCTGCGACCCATTGCCGTGGTGCGCAGCGCGTCTCTGCGGTCGTTGAAAGAAATGGCCCGTGGCTCACCGAGCCCGTACAGCCACGCAAGCGCCATCGTACGCTTGTTGTGCAGACTAGGGTGCAGTGACACCGATGGTCAGCTGCCGGCTGCGACAGCGACACTGCTCAGGCGGGTGCAGGCACGCAGCCGTCACAACCACCATACTGGCGTTCATCGCTTTCCCCACCCGCTGCCCCCGCACCTTCCGCACAAGGCAGCATTGCGGGACGCACTGCGCTGCTTGGTAAGCGGAGTGGAGGAGCAGCGCGTGCGGGACGGTCTGCCTCGCCTGAGCAACCTCTCCCACCAAGACGAGTACGCAGAGCTGCGCAGTTTTTGCGAGGAGGTGCGGAGGAGGCCCGCTCTGCCGTGCGAAGGTCCTGCGGGGACAGCGCCAGTGGTTTCATCGGCGTCACCGCCGAGCGCGGCTGCCTGTTGTTTCGCGCCTTACGTTACCCTCGTCCGCAGCGATGCCTCGCGTTGCTACGATAACTTACCACAAGAGCGGGTGCTCGCAGCAGTGGCGTCTCTGGTGAAGCATGACGCCTACCGCGTGCTTCGCTTTACCGCCATTCACGCCCTGGATGGCGAGGCAGCGTGCAAGGGTGGGTGCCTGCTCCGGCGCACCTTCACGACGCGCACCATCGCGTGCGCGGAGGCGGAGTGCGGCGTTCTGGCTCGAATTCCTCGCGGCCACATCTATTGGGAGGAGGAGGAGGAGGGGCGCACACTGAGTGGGCCCCATACCACCGCTGCCGTTTCTCGCACAACCAAGGCTAGCAGCCGCTGCGGCGCGAACCTGATTTCCGGTGCCGCTGTCCGCGCACTCCTGAGCGAACACTTACGGCACCATCTCGTTGTCGTGTCGGGAGGCAACTTGCTCGAACAGCGCGTCGGAATCCTGCAGGGCTCCCCGGTGGCGATGCTCCTGTGCGACCGCCTCTTCTCCGACGTCGTGGACACAGCTCTGTCGGGTATCCTGAGCGAGCACGCGGAGCGGTCGCTGCTGCTGCGTCGGGTCGACGATGTGCTTGTTGCCACCACATCACCCGCTGCGGCGGAGAGGTGCCTGCAGGCGATGCAGCGCGGCTGGCCTTCGGTGGGGTACCTGAGCAACCCGAGCAAGTTAACGCTGTCGACAGCATGCGGCAGCCTCGTTCCCTGGTGCGGTCTTCTCCTACACGACACGACGCTCGAGGTCAGCGTGGAGTGGCGGCGTATTGGGGTTCTATTGGCGTCTCTCCGCGTCGGCGATCCCCACTACGTGCATCGTGGGGATCACGAGCCGTTGTACTTGACGCAGCGCTTTCTTGCAGTGCTGCAGCTGCGTGTGGCACCCACGGTGCTGTGCGGACGTATGAACTCCAAAACCCGTCAGCTGCAGACCTTCTACGAGGTTGGTCTGCTGTGGAGCCGTGTGGTGCTGGAGAAGGTGCAGGAGGCCTTGCCGGCGGCGCGTAATCGCTGTGTGGCGGTGCTACTGCTGCATCCGCTCGCCGTATGCGTGGGTCGTCTGTGTCGGCTGTTGAATCGTCATCAGCGCTTTCTAGCGGCCCGGAAGTCTGCGTGCGACGTGTCGGCTGCCGAGGTGCGGGCCTGCGTTTTAACAGCACTTCATCGCACGGTGCAAGCCAAGTTGAGGGTGCTACAGGCTCGCACCGTTCGCGTGATGACCGCGCAGAGAGGGCGGACACCGAGAGGGACCTCTCTGAAAGGGCGACAGAAGCCCCCTTGCACCAACAAGGCATCGTCTGCTGGATGCAAGTATTGCGAGCGACGCCGCAAAGGCCGTAATCGTCGTTGTAGCACGCGTGTCTGCTTGCGCTCCTTCTGGTGGTTGGCTGCCGCAGAGGTCGAGTTGCAGTGGCGCCGCTCCCTCGGAGCCCTGCACAGAGCAGCACCACACCCTGGCGAAGCGCGCGGGTCGACCGCACCTTCACTTTCACCGAGTGCGTCGGCATCATTGCTGATGGAAGATGGCCCTTTATCGATGCACGCGCGTGCGCTAAGCGCGACGCGACTCTCGCAGACTTGAGGGAAAGTGAGAAGCACTACTTCGAATGATGTGTGCTCATGTATGTGCCCCCTCGGTAAGTGTTGGGGTTACCTCTGATGGTGCCTCGGTATCTACTGCGTCTGGTCCATACTCCGCTAGATCCTCCCCTGCGTGTGGCTGTCTACCCTACACTGACCTGCAGTGCATACTCGCGCGCGCGCACACACAGAGAAACGGTAACGCGTGCAGTGTTGGTGAGCTGATTGCGGTCACACACACACACACACACATACACAACGCAGTGGTGGTGCACATCAAGTGCGACGTTACGTATCACTGCTCTGCTTCCCAATAGGGTTCGTGGCCCTCCTCGTTGGCTGCTGCGATTTTCCAGCAGACGTCAACGTGGTGTCTCCGTCGCCCGCATCACTGTGCTCTTGTACTTCACTGCCATGGTGTGGGAGCGCCACCACCACTGCACATGCATGGACCTCGTACAGCTTCTCTCATGCCTGCCGCAGCTTTTCTCTCTGTTCACTTGCTCTGTCTGCTTCCTTCTTTTCCCCCATCACGTGTCCTGCGGTGTACCGCCCCGCACGTCCTTTTGCCTTCTCAGAGACCCGTGCGCCTTCTCGCCGCCTGTTTACGTCTTCAAGCTGGCGTTGCCGCCAGGTGCCGCTCGCCGCTAAATCGCTTTCTCCCCCTTCCCTTCCCTTCCTTTCCTTCCCCCGTCGTCGTGCTTGTTGCCGTGTCTTGCTCTCTCCAAGGTCTCTCTCTCGACCCGAACGGCTGTCTGGCTCTCACCTCCACTCGCCGGCAACGGCAAGCTCGAGAGCAAGGAGAACCCGACACTCATAAGCGGGCGCCGTGTGTGCTTAGTCTCTTCTCTAAACAGGTGAGCATCCATGCATAGCGCAAGATAGCGCCACCCTCGTTGTCGCGCGCGCGCATACACAAACGAAACCCCACGGAGGCGCACGCACTGCCAAACAGATGCACGAGCCTGTATGCACACGTGCATGCACTGAGCTCGACGTTTTTTTTTGTTTTCTTTTTGCCTGTCTAGCTCCTCAATGCTCTCCTGCACTGCTACATCCTCCTCTCTCTTCATCAGCCATCACCTCCTTGGGTAGGCAACTCCGACCTTTGGAGAGGGCCGCGTCCGCGCCATACACGCGTTCTAGCAGGGCGAAAAAGGTAGGAGGGGTGGATAATGAGTGAGGCTGGTGGCTACTCGACCCTCCTCGAGCT
Source organism: Leishmania infantum JPCM5 (assembly GCF_000002875.2). NCBI lineage: Eukaryota > Euglenozoa > Kinetoplastea > Trypanosomatida > Trypanosomatidae > Leishmania > Leishmania infantum. The sequence continues at coordinate 1,494,763 of NC_009420.2, forward strand.
ATGTATGCACATGAATGCCGAGGCACCGGCACCGAGCAGGCATGCCAGTCACTCTGATGCTTCTTCGACTCAGTGCTTGTCCTCCTCACCGCTAGCGGAGGCCTCCACCGTCATGACAGGGCCGGACGCTGTCAACTCAAAGCCGAGCGGCTCCGACGCTGCCGCTGCTGCTGCTTCTGTCGCCTCACTTCCTCACTTCCACTTCCCGCCCGCCAAGCGGGCTCCCCAGTTCCCCTCCCTCCTCCTCGGCAGCGAGGTGGAGCAGAGACGAGGCGATGAAAATTTTGACTTGCACGCGAAGAAAGGGGTGACGGTGCCGACTGCTCCATTCAATCTCATGTCGCGGCGGGCGACGCTGCCCTTCACCGCCGCTGCCACCTGCCACGGCGTCGGAGGCGCAACCGCGTCGGAAGGCGACCTCCGGCTTGCCCTGACGACTCCGGTGGGCGACTCCAAGGCCATTTACGGACAGAGCCCCACGCGTAGTTTGAATCACTCCAGAGTCATGCGCGCACCAGCGATGGTGGCCGACGATGCACACCAGCAGTGGCGCCTCGACCGCCTCGCCTCCTCTGGCAGGGCGCTCGCGGGCGAGGATGCCGCAGAAGACGCCGCTGCTGCTAAGCAAGGCAGACCTTCGCTGAGCGACAACCTCATGAGCCCTGTCGGTGCCGTTCGCGGTGATGGTGGAGCCGGGCAATCGATCGATGTGGCGCGCACGCCGCACTCATTCATCAGCGAAGCTGGCACCTTTCTCGGCGCGGTGGAGATGTCAGATGAGGAGGATTACCTCTCGAACCTGGGTGCGACGAGGAGACCAGATGCCTCCTCCAGCGCCGACAGCGTCGCAGCGGCGGCGGCCGACGTCAGTGCTCTGGGCAACGACATCGACTCCTCGCCGCCATCCTGTGCCTGTGCATGTATGAGGGGCTGCCCAGATCCAAATTGTGTCTCTCATATGCTGGACATAACAGTGTCACCCAAGGCGGCGCAGATAGGGGTGCCGCCAAAGGCCTCTGCCCCTGCTGCGTCTGCGCAGCTCACACACCAACGCTTGTCCTTGTCGACGCCTGGCGGAGGCACTTCGGCAACAACGATTCCTACCACGGCGGCCGCCACACCGCCCACCGCTCATGCCGGAGATGATGCGCACCCGCCCGAACCGTTCCCCGACGCGGGACAAGGTGCAGCCCCTTTTCCCCACAGCGACCGAGAGGACACGCGGGTGGGTGGAGAGGGCGTCTTCGACGTCAGCGGCGACCCTACTGCGGCGGCCTGCATTCAGGCTAAACTTCTATCGACTGCGCATGACGCCTTAACGGTCCAGCACGATGCGAGCGGTGGCGACAAGCGAAGTGCTCCTTGCCCCGGCGTGTCAGGTATGGGAGTGGGAACGTCCACTGAGCACGATGCCAGACTAAGTTTCACAATACCCATCAACCTTGTACAGGCAAACACGCTCCTGCTCACCGATACGATAAGCGAGGTGTACACGAGCTCCTTTGCCACGGTGACCACTAGCAAGTCTACCCAGGAGTCCTCCTCGTCGACGCAGCTTCTGGGCTCGCGTGAAGGTGCCAGCATCGCTGCTAGCGTCTCGGCTCCGCGTTCGCTGCAGCAGCATAATTCCTTCGGCACATGCACCACCGTCCCCAAGCTGGGAAGCCCACTGCAGCTGACAGAGGAGCTGCAGGGGCAGAAGCAGGAGCCTCGGCACCCCTCGTCCTCTCCTCGTGACGCCTTCGACATCGACGAACATAGCTTCTTCCAGGTTTCTGGCGGTGCCCCAGCCGCTGCGGTGACAGGTCCATCGTCTTCGCCGTTGCCGTTCTCTCGGTTATCGCCGGGGCCCCCTTCATCGCCACCATTTGCGCGCGCGCAGCGCCGTGGCATCGTTGCTGCCTTAGCAGAAATGGAGCTGCGTCCCAAGGAAGAGGTCGTGGTGAAAAGATGCGAGATACCTGACGAAGAGAAAACCACCACCGTCAACGCTGTGTGGCCTCCTCGCTTACTGTGGAAGGGCCCGGACCGGGCAGCCGAGGACTGCCGCGATCTTTCCGATGCCGTATTCACAGTACCGGCCACGGACAGCAGCCGCGCTGCACGAGTGCATGCGGAGTCCCCGGGAGACGACGCCGACTTGGCGGACTCCGCCGGGGCATTCTTCCTGGCTTTTCAGTCAAAACTAAGCAAGTGTTTGACCTGGGTGGGCCGCAGGTATCAAGGCGTAGTGCGCCGAACTTCTGATGCAGCCGGAGAAGAGCAGTCGTTGCAGCAGCAGCCATTGGAGTCGCCGACGAGGCGCAGCTGCGCCCCTCAGAGGAAGTCAAATGATGGATCCAGTGGGCACCGTGTCTCTTTCCCACCCGGGGACAGTGCGGAGGCGGTCGACAACGGCAGCGCAGCCTTCTACGATGCCCGATCCTTGAAGCGCGAGTCGTCGCACCTCTCTGTCGCCCTCTCGCTCAGCACGTCGCAGGTTAACTCAAGCTACGATGGTGAGCGGTCGCGACACTCCGTGGTGCAGGAGGCGCTGTGCGGACTGGCCACTCCGCGGAACGGCGGCGGAAACAACACCTGGTACAGCGTGGGCTGGCAGATGGAACCACGAGGGACGGGGCGTGTGACTAACGGATCCATGCAGCTGCGCCGCTTCATCACGGCGTCGCCGCTATCGCCCTCGACTCGCGACGCGCCCTTTCCCACGTCTTCTGGAGAGCGGCTCTGCGGCTCGACGACGCCGCCGAACCTGTCCCTCTCTGCTGAGTCTCTGACATCCACCTTTAATGCGCTGACGACACAGATTTTCAGCGATGGCGCCGTGCAGCGCCTCTCGCGCAGCCTGGGCGGCGCCCTGAACAGCAGCGCCAGCGGCACTAGCATGTCGGGCGACCATTACAGCATGTCGCTTCCTTCGTCTAACGACCGCCACAGCCGCATGAGCAACTCTAACACAAGCGCCATTGCCGACGACCGTTACCGCGACACGCTGTATCGCCTCTTCCGCCATCCCCCGAGCAGCCTCATAGGCGACCTCACGGAGTGCTACGAGGCCTACAAAGCCATGGCCACCTCCTCGAACGGACATCACGTGCTGAACTGGGGCGAGCTCGGCCTTCTTCTGCAACCAGAGGACTACATTGATTACCGCGCTCTCTTCCCACCCTACCATTTCGTTACCTTTGCCGACTTTGTAGAGTTTGTGGAGGTGCTGTCGTTGCGCTACCACCGTTGACAGTGGGCGGTGTGGGTATGGGGGAGTGACACGCATGGAGACCCTCGATGCCCATGTCGACATTTACGGCTCTCCTCCGGCCTCCTCTTGGCACCGATTCGCAGTTTCGTGCACGCAATCGGTCGGAAATCAACGGTTGCAACGGCAGCAACAACGCGCAAATAAAAGATTTGATGCCGGCCAGGAAAAATGGGAAACATTACGCTGCTTTGTTTCCTCGGCCTGCAGCCCTCTTCCATGCGCTGCAGGCTGACGCAGGTGCTCCAGCCGTAGGGGCGAGCATGCACATCAGCCCCTGAACCCCTCCCCCACATCTGTTTTCAGCACGCGCCGCTGTATCTCGCACGAGGACATCTCATTCTTTTATTTCTTTCTTCCCCACAGGTGTGCCGCGGATTTTATCATTCATCCTTACCTTCCTTCGAAACCACACATCATTCACTTTCGTTTTTGTTTTTTTGTTGTTGTTCTCTAAGTTCTCACGTCCAGCACATTTCTTTTGTTCTGCGTTCTTCCCTCATTTCACTTCCTCGCACCTCGCTGCTATTTTTTTTTTCCTTTCTGCTCTTCCTCGCTGATGTACAGGTTGTAGACCACCCGACGCTTTTTTTCCTTTTCCTTTTCTTCTCTCTGCCTTCGTCTTATGTTTCACTGCTTGGGATTGCTGTTGTTGCTGCTGCTTCGGTTTTTCCCTCGCCCTCTCCTCTGCTCCATCTTTGTTGCTCATGTGGGCTCTCCCCCCTCCCTTTTAGGGTTCCCACTCCACTCCCAACGTGGCACTCCCCGCCTCCTGTTTGCGGCGAGGGCTGCCGATCCGGCGTTGTGCCCGGTATGCGACGCGAGACTCGCGGACTACTCTGCGCTTATAGCACATCTCATTTCACGCTGTGATCTCGAACGCAGCGATGTGATTCCACACACACAGACACACACACACGCACCTCACTTGCGCTGCATGGACTTCCCTTCTCGGGTGTCTATGGCTGGCCCTTCCTGTGCCATTCCTTCAGGACGACAGGCTGTGAGCTCTTTGCGCGCAGACACATGCTTATCGGCGGGACCCTTCCGCTTGCCCCACCTACTCCTATGAGAGGCGTGTGGGCTCAGAGGAGGGCGGAATGCCGGTGCCGCCACAGGATCGTGGCAGCGTTCCACGTGGCGCGGCACACGCGTGCTGGCCATCCAGCCACGCCGCCCTGACAGCAACGTCACCCTGCAACATCGCCGAGGATGCGGTAGTGCGAGCCGTGCGCGCAGGCGCTTTCGGGCACCGCTGGCAAGGCGCATCGCATCCAAAAGAGGCGCAAAGAGATCTACCCCTATGGGCCCCACAGCGCGTGTGTGCAAAGTATGCGGCATCCCCTACGTCCGACTGGCTTGGCTGATGAGGCGCAGATGCCGGGAGCATGACGCGAACGCGCCGGGCTGCACCATTGAGTCCTCCACACTCCAATGTGGCGCGTCTGCAAACCGCATTAGGAGATGCCGCGGCTTGAAGCGGCTCAGAGAGAAGTACGGCAAACAGGCCGAGCGCAAAGTCTCGGAGGGCCATGACCGGAAGGTGGCCAACTTCCTCCTCGAGCTCATCCGGCATGCGTCGGGGCGACCGCTCCCCCCCCCTCCCCCGCTTCCCCTATTACACGCACGGCAGACGCCACCGCCTCCGCCTTCGAGCAGCACCCTGGACGCGGCCCACGTTGGATCAAGATGTGCAGCTCACCCGAGTGTCTCTCGGATGCTGATCGCGCCGCACGTATGCGCGAAGGAAAGGACGAGGTAGGGCAAGAAGAGCCCGCTGGGCGCACTGCCCCGATTGGACGGCAGCATCATTCGTCCAAGACACCTAGGAGCTAGCGGGAATGCGACAGAGGCGGGTGAACTGCGTTTGCATGGGTCTACGAATTTATTTGTTCGCGGTGGCGTGGGCACGTAAAAGGAAACAAAAAGGGAAACAAATGATTTTTTTTTCTCGCTTTCTTCCCCCTCGCGGTGGCCCTGGCGCCTGCATGCGTGTGTGTGTTTCTACATGTATATATGTGTTTATAATATCTTGTCCCACTGCACTTGTGCCAGCTGGCGTGTATGTGTGTGTGTGACAGCGGATGCCGCTGTGTTTTCGTTGTCTTATGGTTTTTTTTCTTTTTCGGCCCCACTCCCCCTCTCCTCCTCCTCCTCTCCCTTGTCTGCATCCTTCCCTGTTTTCGCTTTTTTTGTTGTTGTTGCTGCTGAGGTTTAGCTTTTTTGTCGTCGTTGATATTTTTATCCGTATTGGCTTTTGAGTGCGTACTCATGTGGCGTTACCTTCCCAAACCCTCTCATTTCCCTTTTGCCGTGCTCGCACAAGGGAGAGCAGCTGAGGGGAGATGGGGAGCGATGAATGGTAAACGACAAAAAAAATGACGAAGAGGCGGTCAGGTTCGAGAAGTCACAGCAGGCTGATCGAATCGGTGGCTCCGTACCGTTCACGAAAAAAAAAAGGACGAGAAACAATATTTTGAACCCGCTCCCCTTTCCCCCGGAGGAGCATGCAGGCATACACATATACAGGTCCTCACAAGCCGTCTGTCTGTGTCTCTCTGCCGCTCGCTCATGTGCAACATTCTCGTCCCGAAGTCGACTTGTGCCCGCTTCTTGGGACCTATCTTCTGTGTCGCATTGCAAAGACGCATCGATCCGCCTCTTCTCTCCGGTGCTTGTGCTGCGGTGTGGAGTCTCTGCGAGCTTGCACGAGTGAAAAGAAAGGTCCACAAACCACCATCCAAGTCATCTGTGTGCGGTCCAACCTCCGGGCCTCTTCTTCCGACCTCGCCCGAGAGTTTCTCTCTTCCAGGCAAGCCCGCATTCGCTCAGGTTGGAGGGTTGTCTCTACATCCAGGTGAAGATGCTCTTTGCCGCTTGTTGTCGTCTCTCCCGTGCTTCGCCCTTTCTCGCGCTCGTATCGTCGCCTTTTTTTTGTCCTCGTTTCCCATTGCCGCTCCCAAGAGGGCCTCTTTCTTTCGCTTTTCCTTCTCTTGCCTGCCCCCCTCTCTCGAATCCGAGGAGTGAATCTAACCTTAGTGCTCTGGTAAACCTGCGCACCATGCCTGCAACCACGGCACGCGCTAAGAGACCTTCAGCGGGGACTAAGAAGCCGTCCACAGCTGATAGCGCTTTTCCAAAGATACGCGGCCGCCATGCGGCCGCCGCAACGGCGCCTCTCTCTTTTGCACCACGTGCGGGCAACGCCGCACAGGCGTCTCTTACGCGAGCGTCGGTACCTCTCATTCTCGTGCCGGGCTCGGGTGCCGATACCGTTAGCGCTGCGGCATCGCAGCTGCGGAACGCGTCAGGCTCGGTTGCCAGTAGCGGCGGCGCGGCGAGCGCAAAGAAGACCTCCGTTGCTGCTCCACGGCCTCCCTTGTCGAAGCCTGCCCGCGGCGGCGGCCACGGTGGCCGCGGAGGAGGCAAGGGCGGCGCCGCCGGTGGTAGCTCGAAGCGTGGTGGCGCATCGCGCGGCACTTCTGTCACCTCGCGAGGAACACGGTCTACGTCCAAGACACGTCGCTCCACGACGTCGCGTGGCCGAGGTCGAGGTCGCGGCAAGCGCCGCGGAAACAGTGGGCGGCAGCGGCATCAGCTACAGGTTATCGCCGCCAGCATGGAAGCTCTGAAGGAGCAGGAGCAGGCGCTGCGACACAGCGTAGAGGTGGAGGAGGAACTCGAGCTTGAAAGCTATCGCCCCATCTACAATGTGCTGCTGATGGAGATGGTGCGGGGCCAGGTGGAGCAGGTGAACCGCCGCCAGCGAAGGCTGAACGAAATGCTAGAGGCTTTCAAGGAGGAGGGCCTGCTTGGCGGCGGCGGCATCGGGCTGCACGACGAGCGACAGATCGACGCCCTCGTGAAGCGGCTACGCGCGCGGCTGCATACCGACGAAGCCTCGGAGCTGGAGACACTCAAAACAAACAACAGCAACCTCAAGCATAGCCTCGATGAAATCAAACTGGCCATGGAGAAGAAGAATAGCGAGATGGAGGTGCTGCGCGCCAACTACGCACGCAAGCTGGCTAGGACGGATGTAGAGAACGACGCGGTGCGGGCGAAGGTGGAGGCCGCTCTGCACGCCTCTACCCTCGATGTAGAGCGCATGAAGCGGGAACTGAGCCACCGCATCGACATCGCGTGCGCCTCCATCCGCACGCCGCGCTACAACACCTCGATGGGGGCGCTGCGAGATCTGGTGCAGCAGGCGCAGGAGGAGGTGCAGCGGCACCACGATGAGCTGACAAGGCTGGTGGTGTCCATTGGCGCAAAGGATACCTTCCTCAAGCACGAGTCTGAGACGATGCACTCGAATCTGCCTTCAGCGTACCGAACCGAACTGCGAAAGATGGAAAAGGACCAGCTGCTGAACCTGCTAGACGTGCTTAGCTTTCAAGAGGGTGTGGTTGATACTATCGGCAAGGCAATCTACATCATTACAGAGGCGCAGCACAAGACGGCTGTTGTGTAGGAACATCTAGTGTGACTGTGCCGTTCAAGCGCGAGCACCTGCGCCGTCTCCCCGAGTCTGTGTGTGGGTGCAGTGGTGATGGCGGTTCCTTTGGTGTCCTCCACGCACTCTGCGAAGCGCTTCGTCGGTACTCCTTCACATCTGGGGAGCTTCCTGCCGCCTTCAGGATGCCTGCAAGAGCGAGAGACCTGTGTACGCGTGTTAGTGCGTGTTGGCCGGGAGAGCAGAAGGGAGCACCACCATCATTCATGGTGACCGTGTGATATGCCCTCTTTTGTGGGTGTTTCCATTCCGTCTGTGTCTGCATTCTTTTTGTCCGATGAGATGTCTTGTGAGTTGCCACTTAACAAGCATCTAGGCGGCCGCAATGTGCTTTTTGGAATCACCTTTTTTTTTCGCATGTTGCTCTCGGCTTCGGTTTGTATGTATGTGTGGAGTGCGGATCTTTCCCACGTATTCTGCGTGCAGCACCACTGCTAGACGCACGGGCACGCGTGAAGACATAGGCACGAGGCACCGTAGAGAGGCGCAGCCTGGGGGAGGGGGATCTTGCCCAACCCCTTCTCTCCCTCCCTCCACCGGCCCCCGTGCTCTTTTTTTTTCCTTTTCTCTTTGAACGCCTTTTCCGTTTCTTCGGGCTGCTTTTCTTTTTCTCATGCCATGTACACTAGCGCAGTGCCGACGTGCGCTGAGACGGCTTTTCCTTCTTACGCTCTTGTTACCAAGCTTGTGTTCGTGCAGGGAAGAGCGTGCCTACCGAAGTTTTTCGGTCAGCCTCAGAGCGTGCACGAGAGACAGCCACGCACACACACTGGTGTCCTTCGCTGTGCCTGAGTGCCCACTGCATCATGTACGCCACATACAGAAAAAGCAAAGAATGACGCTATGCCATCAGCGAAAATCACGATCGTGACGGTGCAAGAGGGGCCAGCTGCTTTGAAAAGTGCCAGTGAGCGGCGCGCAGAAGAAAAAAAAGGAGCCCTTCTGTTGCCGTCGCTGCCTCCTGCGTCTGTTGTCAGAGGCACTCGCGCTGGTGAAACGTCCGCCGTGGTGCACAACACAGGATGAATAACGCCATTCCCATTTACTGTCTTGTCTGCCGTGATGCATGTCATGCCGAGAAGGTGCATTCTTCCGTCTGATGTCCTCTCTCTCTCATCTCCGCCTTCCTCCCCCTTCCCTGCCGCCTTATTGTCGTCACGGGGTAAGGGCCCCCTGCCGCTTCTCTGCCGCAGCCTCTGTATTCTTGAGACAGTGAGAGCAGCTGAATTTTCGAGCCCCCCCTCCTCCTCCTCTCTTCTTGCCACACGCAGGCGAAACGCGCACACTCAGACGCATTCCCGACTTCGGCTCATGTGTGCGCGTGCGTTTTATGCACTGCCCTGTCATCAAGTGCCACAGCTCACGCGATACGACGCTCCGGGCGTCAGGGCCAAACTCTCCACGAAAAATAGCTAGGAACGTGGTGGCACGCCGGAAGCAAGGAAACGCAAAGAACTTCAATGCCCCGAAATCACTGCCGCGTTCCCTTGGAGCAGCAGTCCAGCGTGTCTGCAGCATCGCAGACGACTCCGGCGCCAGCTAGCGACGCTCACGAGAACACGCGGGAAGTGGCGCCGATGCCGTCTATCAGGGCACTTGCAGCGAGAGCGAAGCATCGCGGGCGCGGACGTCCGCGAATCTACCCTAGAAAGACGTCCTCCGTGCACTCTCTCCACCCTCACTTTGCGCCGGCCGAGCCAGGGAGTGGCGATCACGATGATGCCCTGACAGCGGCCGCGTTGCCTCCCGCTGTATCCAACCAAACTTCCATTACAGCGGCGAGCCAGCACGAAGTCACACAGAGTGCCGATACTTTCGGAGCAGGGGCGGTGGCTTCGGCCGAGCTACCCTTGCCGCTGCCGCTATCGCCTCAGGGCGTCCCATTCTCGTCTAGTCGCATTACCAGCGCTTCGTCCCTCGCTACGGCGATCCCAGCCGACGCCGCGCAGGGGGGCGAGGAAACGGCGACCTTCTCCTCTCGCCCACCTTTACACTCGTCCACGCGGAGCAAAGCTGCTGTGCCGACAGGCGTTGCGGCAGACGAGGCCGACCGTGCGACGCTCGGCGCCCAGCCGCTCTTGCCCTCCATGGCAGCCTGTATGGCGGCGTGTTTCGGGTGGCGGCTCAAGAGGTGCAGCGTCAGCGAGGAGGCTCAGATAACGTTTGTCCTGCAACATCGGGCGATACCGGTGGTGCGCGTGACGATCGAGAGCGCTGGAGGTGCATTCGCGCAGGCATGTGGCGCTTCGAATGAGACCGACGCTGGTGCGGTTCGTGTCAACGGCACTCCTATGAGCCTCCCGCAGTGTGCAGCGTATCTACAGGAGCTGACGCACGCGCTTTTCACTCTGTCGGACACCACGCGGTCTGCACCGCTGAAAGATCGCGCGCCGGCCGCAGAGGAAGGGGATAGTAAAGGGGAAGAGGATGGAAATTCGGTATCGTCGCCCACCGTGCAGGCACCGCCTCTTTTGTCGCCGAGCGAGCAGGCGAAGGCCACCGAGAGGCGGGCCAGGAAGCGGGCGCGCAGTCGCTCACCCTTGCGGCACACAGACTCGACCGCTTCAGTGTCTCGCACAACTGAACTTCTTTCCTGCGCCACCGTGCCGAGCCTCACAGAGGGGCCTGCAGGTCCTGGAGGGGACGGCGAGGAGGCGAGCAAGAAGGTGTCACAGCCACATCCTCCACCCTTGAACTCTTCCGACGTTACCCTGTCCCCGGCACCGCCAACACGACCGCCTCCTGTTTCTCTGGCCGCTGCCGACGTCAAGGTCGAAGCTGAGTCGTCACTGCTTGCGACGACTCCAACGAGAACAAGCGAGCAGGAGAACGACGTAGACACGCAGCCCTTGAGTGCACTGTCGACACTGGTTGCGACGATGGAAGCTGGTGAGTCGTCGACGCCGCTTCCACGGGCTCCTCCTGCCCCGCGCACCAACACTGGCAAGCCCAGCGTGGCGTCAAGGCGGGCTGTGTCCTTGGCGGACAAGGGTGCCGCGACAAGAGAGTCGCCAACGTCTTCCACTGTCTTCGCTTCCCCAACCATGCGACAGCGGCGCACTCTCGCTCCCGCCGCGGCCGCGGCCGCGGTCGCTGCGGGGCCGGCATCAGCCATCACAGGCGAGCATCACGCCCCGCTGGCTTCTCTGACACCACCCCACGCAGGGCTCCGAACAGCAACCTTTACGATGCCGCTTGCCTTCCATCACACGTCTGCATCCCCCCTCGCTGCGGGCGCTGCACCGGAGGAGTTCGATGTGACCAGCTGCAATACCGGCAGTAACGGTGGCCACCAAAGCGTCTGGTGCGACTCGGCTGGTTGGTCCACGGACTCATCGCAACTCTGGTTGGCCCACACACACGCCGCCAGTCGTGCGTTCCAGTGCATGCCTGTCCCCCGCTGTCGTGTGCCAGCGACCACGAAGGTCACCCAGCCACTCGGCGGCGAAGGTGCCGAAGGACATGGAACCAGCACAGCCACACCTGCGTCCTCGACGGTGCCGCTGATGGATTCGGCAGCCGCAGCAGCTCTCGTGCGGATGACGCTGCTCTGGCGATGGCGCGAGCGCTCGTCGATGTGGACGGCGATGGAGGACTCGCTGCGTATGGCTGTCGGTTCAGGCCATCTTCGCGGCGACGCCCTCGAGGCCGGCGTGCAGGCGCTGCAAGCAAGCGAGGAGGAGCAACGCCGATACGAGGGAGTGGGCGCCGACGCCGGTGAGGGCGGCAGCGACCTAGGACCCTCGTGCGGCAGGACCGCACTGGATGTGGGCCAGGTAGGCCATGGAGCGGAGCGGCAGCAGACTCGGTCTTTTCCAGCCTGTCCGCCGCGGGCTCTGCTGCCGGTGTCGGGCAGGGCCGTCGTCGAGGCACAGCACCGTATCACAGACTCCGAGGAGGAGAGAGGCGGGGAAGAGGGTGCACATGGGCCACGCTACGTCGCATGCGCTGGTGGCATTCCCTCTGCTGACCGTATTGTGATTGACCACACCTATTCCACTCGCGGCTCGTACGTGATGGCATCACCCGTGACGACAGAAGGGACAACAGCAACGCCGTGCCGCCTCTTGGCTCTGCAACGGAATCCGCAGGAGGACCTGCACTACCATGTGTACAAGCGCTTCATGCCCGCCGACATGCGCTTGGCAATGGAAGCTGAAGAGACGCTGACGGTAGGGGCAGGCGACATGGCGCCACTGCACGGGGCCAGCGCTGAGTTGTCGCCCGCCTACAAGCTGCGTCGAGAACAGAGCGGCGGCGAAGGCGACGACAACGAGGATGACGAGGAGAGGGATGACGGAGCTGACGACGCCGACGAGAAGAAAGCATGCGACTCGTTCCATGCCTCTCAGGCAGCACCGAGGGCTCCGGCAGCGACAACCATGATAGACGCAAGTGGGGGCGACCCATTCACTGACATGGACTACGTTCTTCGGCACCGCCCATCGATTCGGCGCATTCCAATGCCGGATGTGGAGTCTCGATACGGGCCGTGAGGATAAAGGCGTGGCAAGTGAGACGAAGGGAGACGCGTTCACAGACAGCCCTTTTTTTCGGCTAGACACGGCGCGCACTCAGCTGCCGTGTGATGCTCTCCAGGCCGCCATCGTCCGTGCCGTATTACTGCGCGTCCACAAATGCAGAGAGTAACCAAGGTTTTTTTTTATTCAGCGTGCCCATTTCTCTGCCAGAGAGCAAGACGTCAACTCCGCTCAAGTACCCCGGCATGTGGCAGGCCCCTCTGCGTGGTGCGATGCAGGCGTAGACACACGTGCTGCAGCAATGTGCCGGCTCAGCCACCTGAGCGCGACCCCTGCCCCAAACTCTACACACCCGCCCGCTTCGCCAGCCGCCGCCGGGTCCCGCCCTCTCGGGGGGACACACTCAGGCTCCCCACCAGCCGGCAGCGAGAGGCCGGGTGGGATACGCTCACGTCACGCGGACCCTCTGCCTCAGCATATGGATGGCACAGTCCTGCCCACTGTCGCGGGCCGCTCCGACGCCGCCACATCCACGGCCTGACCGCCCACATCCGCAGCGGTGCATCGCTCTGTCCACCCCTACGCCGTAGGTGCGTGACCCTGCCACCACAAGAAGTGGTTTGGCATTGGCAGGGGTATATGGCAGGGATAGGGGGGCTGCTTGGCTTCCTCGCACGCCGTGTGGGGGGCTCTTGAACCCCGAGATACCACACTGAGGTGTAACCCCGTCATTACGAACCAAGAAGAAGCTCAGAATCGAAAAAAAAAATGCTGAATCAGTAGACGCATGATAGGTGGCGCCGACATTGCATCGGCGCCACACACGCAAAGTATAAAGCCCAACGAATGCAGAAGACAGAAGATTGTCGTCGCTGCTTTTGACCAGCTTTCGGGTTCACTGTTCGCACTAGCCCCCATCACGGATGCCTCTCATCTCGCTGCTTCCGCTCCTGCCATTTGCCCTTTTATTATCCTTGCTGCGCGCATCTGCTCACCCTCACTCGGCCTCCACACGCACACACACTCACACTTGCACACCCTCCTCGACTGGGGTCGCGCCACCTCGGCAGTTTTTTGTGCTTCTTTTCCGACTTCACGTCCTGCGCCTCCATCATCATCGCAACACAGCACGTGAAGAGAAGAGCGCTTGCGCGTTCCCACGCTCTTCTGCCTGCGTTCCTTGTCTTCTTGCGCCCGCCTCTGCCTCCCCTCAGCGAGGCAGGTCGCGCATCCAAAGAGCGTCTTCGCTGCTTGCCTAGTTTTGCCTTGGTGCGCGCATGACGTCGCGGGAGCGCGTCACGCAGGCGCGGCACGTGATGCTGCTGTCCAATGATGCACCGGTTTTGAATCGATGCGCTAAGGAGGAAGCCCACCTCAAGCATCGCCTCGCTCAGTCGACTGCCGCCTTCGCGCTTACGGTGCAGAAAAGTCACGCCGCCGCCGCTCGTGAGGAGCGCTCCCGCGAATCGCGACTGCAGGCGCAGTTCACAGCGCTGCTCTCCGGCACACCCGGAGTAGTGATGCCGCCCTTCGTCACGCCCTCGCCCACAGAAGGCTTTACGAATGCTTCAGAGCGTGCCAGCGGCTATGCGGCAACAGGAGCGAATAACCGGTCTGTGCCCGATCACACCACCTGCACTGACGCGACTCTTCTATCATCGCTAGGGCTGAAATCGAGCAGCACTGTGGCTGCCGATGGGAGCGCCACGCCTGCCGCGTCTCTGCCATGTGCGCTGGGCTTCCCGGAAGCCTACGAGTCGAGCGGCTTCAAGTCAGCGATTCACTGGGCCTCCGTGGCGCACGACGAAACTTTTCTCACCGCGTACGGCCCTCGCCGAATTCGCAAAGAGGCCCAGACCAGAGCCATCGCAGGCGCGGGAGGCTCGCCGGCCGCGCGCGAGGCGATGCCGCACAGACTCATGACCTCTGTCGCGTGCTACCTTCTCAACCAGGTGCTCTGCGCCGATGCAGCGGTGTCGGAGCTGTGGCGCGAAAAGCTGCGCCAACCGATCTTCGACGCCATCTTCAGCTCTCAGTCCATTGCGATGGGGCACGAACGGAGTGGTGCGCAACGTAGCGGCAGCCTCGGGGATGCTGCTGTGACGAACGCCATCGTGCACAGAACGCTCGGGCCTGCCTCCTCTCTCCTGTCAGGCACTGCGACCCACTCCGATCCGACGATGTCGTTTCCGCCTCGCACCAACGAGTACGCCACCCGCCACGACTTTGCGTCGCTTCGACTTTGGACAGAGGAGGTGACGTTAGAGCACCTGGAGAAGACGTCCGTGTGCCAACGCGTTCGCAATCTTCAGAACGCCATGGCACGTCGTCAAATAGCCGTTCACCTCTTCCAGCGGCGCGCACACCAGGCAGAGCTACAAGCCGTCTTCACGGTGTGGCGCACCTACACGCAGCAGCGCCGCGCGAGTCGCAGTGCCCTTGAACGCTACTTGGTGAAGCGGAACCACCGCCATGTGGTGGAGACTGTTTTCCTGCGCTGGCGCCGCTTCTCTCTTCGTTCCAAGGTCGAGGCGGTGCAGCGACGCCTGCTGAACATCGCGGCAGATCGCGACTGCGCCGCGCGCAAGCACGCCACCGCGTTGCACGGGTTACAAGACCAACTCGCCAGCGAGCGTCGCCAGCACGTGCAGGAGACCTTTGAGCGAGACACACTGCACGCGCAGATGCTGGAAAGTCACGCTGTGGAGATCGAGGCGCTGCAGCTGATGCTTCAGATGGAGCGGTTGAAGACGGCGCAGTCCGGCAAGTGGGCGATGCGGTGGGAACGCGTTGCGAAGACGTTTCGTCCCGCGAAGCCCTGCCCGGCGGTGCCGCGCCCCATCTGGACGCTTGCTCGTACCCTGCTAAGCGCCGAGGAGGAATTGGCCGCCACGATACTGAAGCGCAGCCGAGATGAGCGAGTGCTGTTGCAGATCCCATACTCGATGATACTGCAGGCGCGGCGGCGGTTGGAGCAGCTGCTGCTGGCGTGGGTGAATGTAATCATGGAGGCGTCGCCGCAGGCATCCACGTGGGTCACTGTCGAGGCCTTCACGCAGGGCCGCAGCTCCCACCCGCGCGGCATATTGCTTTCGCATAAGCAGCCGTCGTCAAGGAAGGCCGCCGCTCGGCGCTCTGGCGCGACAGCCGGTGCCGTAGCAGCAGGCAAAGATGACTCGACGTGCGAGTTCAGCATTTACACACTCATGTGCCTCGTGCGGGAGCTACGCCGATGCTACGCGAAGGCTGGGCTGATCGAAGAGGCGGAAGACTGGGGCACGTCCGACGGCGTCAGCGTGGCCGACTGCTACCAGGAGCTGACACATCTCTTCGCGGCCCAGTCGTGCGGCGGCCTCTACCCGCCACTGCTAGTTCACTGCCCCACCTCGCCGTTCTGGTTCACGCCCGAAGGCGTCTTTGGTGGGCCGGTGTCACACCTGGAGGGGTCGAAACGGCAGAAGCGAGAGCAGCACACCACCTTCACCTGGCTGCTGGCCTCGCTCCTCGTGGGACACATCCAGATTATGCGTATGTTGCCTCTCGCTGACATGGGAGTCCCGCCGGGGCGGCTGCCGATGAAGGGCGCGGCGACGCTGCGATGCAAGCACGAGGCGGAGGTGACGAAGCTGGCTCGAATCAGCTTCCCGAGGCGGTGCGGCGCGCCACCAGCTGGCTCGACCGCGGCACCTCGGGGCACTTCAGTGGTGGCATCGAGCACGTTGCTGCCAAAGAAGCGATCTGTTGCTTTGCCGGCGGCATCGTCCTCGCGGCGCGCCGCCGCGAAGGCTTCCATGGCTTCTGCCGCCGCTGCCGGGGACGTCGAGGGCGCGGGCGTCGCCACCACGGAGATGACCCTGGAGGCGTTGCTGCGAGCACGCTTCAAAGCGACGCATGACAGCACCAGCAGTGACGGTAGGAGGGCATTGGCAGGAAAGGACCTCACAGATGCAGCGGAGGACTCCTTGTCCGACATTGAGGTGTTTCTCGGCATGGTGCCTGCACAACTGCAATCACTCAAGGGAGGGACAGGCGCGAACGGCACCGACGATGAGGACGAGGACGAGGACGGCAGCGACGACGGCGACGAGGATCGGTGGATCAACGGACTGCTCCGCCGGCTTTTCGAAGCCCAGGATGCAGAGGCGCAGCAGCGTCGCACCAAACGTCTGCAAGGCAGCGCGTTTCTCAAGAACGGCGCAGAGGATGGGCACGCACGGTCGGCAGCGGCCACGCCCGCGTCTGCGCTTGGCGACAACGAAGAGGGCGAGGGTGGCTCGAGGGACAATGACGCCGCCGCTGCCGCGGACACTGCGAGCACCATTTATGGCAACCTCCTGAAGAGTACCGTCGTTCTCACAGGAGATCAGCTGCGGCTGCTGCGCTCCCTGCCGGGTCGCAGCCATGCGTTTGACACGCTCCGCCCCATTGCCATTGCTCAGCCGGAGGCTGCTTCAGTGGTAGTAGGGCTCTCGAAGGACCACTCCAGCACTGCAAGTTACGCCTCTGCGGCCCCTCTCTACTCGTTCCTGCTCAACACCCTGGACGACACAGTGGCTCGGCAGCAGTGGAGTGGGCTGGCGCGCGTCGTGACGTCGCTGGTGGTGCGCTTTCATGTGCTTGACGAGTCCGAGGACGCCGTGCGACAGGCTGCAGTGCTGACGCCGGAGGAGGAGGAATCTGAGGAGCTGAGAAGCGGGAGTGTGTCACGGCGAAGCCCGGCGGAGCGCGCTGGGGGCTCGCCCCCCCTTTCGACCACTCGACTGCCTCCAGTTTCTGTAGGCTGCGCCCCTTCCGTGGCTGCAGAGGGCAAAGGCGGCGACGGCGCTGCAGTCATGGCAAGCCCAAGGAGTGGTGGCCGAATTGCCGCGCAACTGGTGCCTGCGGCGCCACCGCAGCGGCCCCAGCCGCCGCCGTTTCCGTCGACGACTCACGGGGCGCAGCGGCGTCTACCCAGAGCACACAGCCCCCCATGCGTGAGCACGGCTTTGGACACAGGAGCGGCATTGTCGCAGAGAGCGGCAGAGCCTGGCGTGCCCGTTCTCTCGAGACCTAAACCGTTTGACGTGCAAGGCGCAACCGCAACCGCAGCGCAGCCGCCGGCCACAGCTGTCACTTCCATGACGCTGGGCGAGGAACTGCGCCGCCGCGGGGCCTACCAAACGAACTCCGCACGGAAAAGCTTCAGCTTCAGCTCGCCGATAGATTTATCCGCGCAAGGAGCTCAATCACCTGAACCGAGTAGCTCCGCCGCTCCTCCGATCAGCACTGAGGCATCAGAGCCGATGGCACCGCCGCCGTCCGAGGAGGTACACACACCAGTGATCCCCGCCGCGGTCCTGTTTCCTTCGCAGGGGGATTGACACGGTGTGGAGGAGTGCACGACGGAATCGGCTGAGTACAGTGCACAAATGACATCAAAGGATGGCAATGCCTTTCGTCCGCCCATGACGGCAAACGCCGGTGCCACAGCCGGTACCGCCTACGGGATTCGAACCGACGCCTCTGCTGAGGTGCTGGCGGGGCGAACAAGGCGCTGGACATGCAGCCTTGCAGATTTCCGTGCTCCCGTCGCCCGCATGGTCGTATGGGACGGCGCAGTGGCCTTCGGAATGCATGCCAGAAGAATATCCGGCTGCACTGGTGCACGCCAGCGGTGCATTTCGGAGGCCCACGCGCACGCCTCCACACTTCCGCCGTCTAAGCTGTCGCGGTTGCCCCCTCACCCCCTGTTATCGTTGACCCCTTCCATGCTCTCCACGCCAATCTCAAGCAGGTTTCTGCCGCCGGTGTCCTGGCGTGCGAGACACTAAACACCAGCGATGGCCCTATCCTCCGCGAAGGTCAGTTTCCTGGCAATCGGGAACATGTTGTCGCTGCGGCGGGCATTGCCCGTGGCCAATGCCTTTTCCTTGTTACATCCAAACAAATACTGCTTGACCGCCACGGGTACCTACTCCATCCCGCAGCGAAACTCCACCCTGCAGATCCCGCGACCTTCGACTCTCCCGGCAGCGGCACCTGTCTTGGGGTGTTCTTCAGACCCCATGACGGCGCCGTAGCATCCCTAAAACTCGCTGCGCCCACTTGTTCGCGCCAATCCGCCGCAGTAGTCAGGTTTCGGGGCGAGACGCAAACACCGCTTCCAAAGGAAAGCCGCGAGCAGTGTGACGCCGCGTGCGTCCACCACCTGCTCTGCACCTTTCGCTTCCCCTGTGTCCAAGTCCAGCCAATTTACGGCGTCGCCAAACCGTCTTTCTTTTTGTGTTCGCTGCGTGTGTGCTGCGTCATTGAACCTTTTCTCCCCGAGACCTTCACGTTGCTCACCACGAGATCACCACTTCTGCTTCTCTCCTTTTTATTCGCTGACTTTCCCATGCCCAGCCGATGTACCGTGTCTGTTTGTGTTTCTCTCTCTAGGCGCACTTGGTTGTCACTCACCCCCCCGCCTCTTGTTGCCCCCTCCACCCTCCGCCCTCGCTTTCCTCCCTTCACACACGCGCGCGCTCTCAGCGCCTTTGGATGTACGACAGAAGTATTTTCCTTGGAACTACACGATGCACGCATCAGTGATGAGTCGGTGACTCTTTCTCGTTTCTCAGCAGTATGCTGCCAATGCTGCTGCCGCGTCCGTACTCTAGTCTCCATTCGCTGTTCACCTGCCCCCCTTTTTCTACCCACATGCAGCGAAATGCTAGCGTATGAAAACGCTCGCGTGAGCAAGGGCGTGAAACGGACCGACACCGAGAACCGTGGCGTCTACAAGATGCAAAGAGATGCCTGACCCACTATCCATCGTGCCACGGGAAAGCCAATGCTGGATGCACACGGTAGGAGTGCGCTTAGCGTGATAGGGCGATAGGGCGCGATGACGTGCGTTGCAACGACCGCACCCGACTCGCTCTGTCGCCGCCACGTGATGCCCCTCACTTCTCTTCTTGCTTCCAAGCCCCTTCCCCCTTCGCCGTCTGAGTCATCGACACCGACGGCCTTCCGCCACCATCTGTCGGCCACGTGATCTCTGCGTGCTTCTCTTTCCGTTCTCTCTCTCACTCGCTCGTTCTTTCGTTACCTTTTCACGCATGTCCTCGGTGGGCTTCACCCTGTTTTTTTTCTGTTGTTGTTGTTGCCTCACCTCTGATTCCCACCTAGCGTAGATGATCGGGCACACACACACACACACACACACACACAGCAGCAGCAGAGAACACGATCAAGGCAGATATCGACTAGGTGGGCACACCCTGATAGGGAAACATATATGATTTTTCTTGTTCTGCTAAGGGCGTCGTTTACGCTTTTCCGTGTGCCGCTGAGAAGTTTCCCTACCATCACCACCAGACACAGAGACGCTGTAGAGCGATAGGACGCAGACGGATAGAATGGTGAAAAAGAGTAGTGATGCGGAGGACGAGCTGGCGCAGCTGCAGGTGCCGGCGCACCCTTTGCCTGGCGCGCGACTTGTGGCCGCGTCGTACACACCCTCCGACACCGTGATGGCGTCAGACAGTAGTGGCGGTGCTGCGCAGGCTGCAAAGGTCGGCAAACTGCGAGAGCGCATCAAACCCTATCCCGTCGCCGGCAGCAGGCCTGGGCACGGCGGCGTACTGGCGGACATCGAGCGACGACGCGCGCGTGACGTGCGCCGCACTTTGCGAGTCGCCGAGGCTGCAAAGCGAAGGCAGCAGAACCGCATCATTGCCATGGCGCTTGCACTCATCGCAGCGCTTGGCGTGGGCCTCTTGATATTTTCGCGGTTTGTGTGAGATGAATGGCTTCAGCTCGTTTTGTGCCTCCCTTTCGTGCCTCCCCGGATCCTTCCGATGTACGACGCCCGCGTCGTCCAGAGTGCTCTTCGCGGTGCGTGCGTGTGGTTCTTACTATCGGCTTGCGAACTGCAAGCTATCGCACAGCGTACGTTTTTTTTTTGTTCGAAGTATGCGTGTACAGCGGCACATTGCACGGCTTTGACTATTCACAGAATCAGCGAACACACGCACATCCCATTAGACGTAGATTGAGGGCGAAGAGGGTTATGAAGGAAGACAATATTAGATGACGTGCGCGCCATCCCTCCGCTGTCGCCTTGAGCCCCCTTTCGCACCCTCTTTCTCCTCGGTCATCTGCGTCTTTTACGACCTTTCTCTTACGCCCCTCCTCCTATACATTGACTGGTGCGCCGCTTCCCCTTCTCGCTCGCGCATGCACCGCTTCTCTGTGGCGATAGGCCAGCTGCGCATCAGGCGATGCGGCGCGGTGACGGTGCCAAACCAAGCAGAGAACGGAGCGCACGATGGAGCTTCGTTTTGCTGCCTATCAGATGCACGCGCCTGCTCTCGCGCCTGTCTGCTTCGCCGCACTCCTCCATTCTACTTTCTCTCGCCCGGTTTCACTTTCTGCGAAGTCGGCGCAAGGAAACTAGACGGTGCCACCAGAGGTCACTGTGATGTGACGCTGAAGATACAGAAAACAATACTTACCTCATGTCCTTTCCCACCACGTGTTGTTGGAGCTTGCAGGCCCGCGGCAAGAAGGGCTCTCTGGCTGTTGCCTACTGCCCTTCTCCCTCTCCCTCTTTCGTCCAATTTCGTGATTCAGCACTGCTTTGCTGCGCACCTCACCTCATGCTGCGAGGAGGAGGAGTGAAGGGGAGGACGCGCCTGCAGCGCTTGATCGGTGTGAACGCAAAAAAAAAACGCCTTTTTCGCCTCTACCTCCTCGCTTCCTTTTTGCGCCCGTGTCTGTTTTCCACCCACGCGCACCGCCTCCATCCCCCCTCTCCCTACACCTCGGCACGCATACACACGCCCGCTCTGCTATAAGGGCCGACAGTCCGGGTCAACAACAACACAAAGGAAACGCGTAGGAACTGGAAAAAAAAGTAACAGCAAGAAAAAGAGACTACACGGCACATCACAGGACAGGAGAGGCGTTCTCGATTTCATACGTGTTGCCTAGAGTCACCGGCGAGCCGAGGCTTTTGGACTGATCCCAAGTCCTGTGTGACGCTTATCTTGGTGACGTGCTTGATCAAGGCCTCGCATCCTTCTGTGTGTGCGTGCGTGCGTGCGTGCAGAACGAGTTGAAGAGGAGACGCACCTTTTTTTTGCAAATCAGAGCGTCTTGCATTCCCCTGATCAGCAGCTCGACACCCACACTGCAGCTGCTGCAGTGGCCGCTCTTCCTGCACCTGTTCCCTAGACTCGCGTAACTAATTCCACGGACGCGGTGGCAAACCGACCGCTGTCCTTCACTCCGCTCGCGCACCTCTCTCTTCTCTCTCCGTCGCTTCGTCCTATTCCATAGACGTAATTCAATCATTCGTGTAGGTGCTACTTTTTTTTGTGTGTGCTCCTTTGCGTGAGTGCTCCCATTGACGTGGGCTCGAGCCATCTGGCAGTGCACCGGGGCATGCGTACGCAAGCCCAAGTTAGGTTTCAACTTGGTGCATAATGGCGACTACATCGTCCTCCGCGGCGAGCGAGACTGCCGTGCGCACGGCGTGGTTCGACGCAATCGATGCGACAGCCGCCATGACAAGTACGGAGCCGCTGCAGCCCGCGGCGGAGTACACAGCCGACTCCTACCTGCCCCCCCTCTCTCTGGCCGGAGACCAGGCGGACTTCTTTGCGCAGCTCCGCGACCTCGACAGAGGATTTGCCGAGGCTGCCCCGTCGCTGTTCCTTCCACAAATGACGTTAGAGGAGGCTTGCCACGCAAAACCGAGCTTCTACCAAACCTTCCGCGGTGAGCGGGAGATCACGGAGACGACGTTTCAGCCACTGCCACTGAAGCAGCGCGATGAGGCCGGACAAGAGGCCGATGGATCGGCGGTGAATGGCCGCCACGGTTCTCGCAGGCGTCGGCAGGAGGCGCCGGCGCAGTCACGCGGCACAGCCCCGCTTTATGGTGGCTTTCTAGGTCAAGAGGCGATGTCACCGAGCACGGCGGTTCAGCGAAAGCCAGACTTCATGCCAATCATCCTCGTTCCCTCCGCTGCCACGGCTCCTCTGCAGCTCATGAATATCAAGCAGTTCCTGGAGCACGGCGCCTACGTCGATCCCGCTACCTTGTACGTTGATCTCGAGACCGGCATCGTCAACATTCGCGACTCCAAGCCGCGCTCGGTGATAGTGAAGCCTGGCAGCTTCCACGACCCACACAAGTACCACGTTGCCTTTCGCCAGTTTCGCGTCGTCGACGACCCGGACGAGGTGGACGATTGGTCGCAGGTGTGTGGTTGCATTGTAGAGGGCAAGCTGTGGCAGCTGAAAGGCTGGTACCCACACGAGCAGCCACAGTCGCGGCACCCGAGCCGCCTCTTTTCGCGCATTCGGGCCTTCTTAGCGTACTTCGAAGAGGACAAGGTGCCTCCGCAGTGCCGTGAGTGGAATGTGCAGAGTCTTGCCTTGACGCGTAACCTGCTGAAGGACCAGGTGCACATCGCACTTGCCTCGCAGTTCTGGGAACAGCTCTATACCTTTCTAGATGAGCACCCGATGTTCTCCCGGTACACGATCCCACTCACAGACGAGCGCCTGTAGTGTCAAACCGGGTGGTGTTGGTGTGGCCGTGTGCATGCGTGCATGTGTGTGGGTGGCGTGGGCGACGGTATCGGCGTTTATTTATTTGTATCCGTTGCCGCGCGGAGACACGACAGGAAGGGAATGACAAGACGATGTCGTGTGGGTGCACCCGCCTACACTCTTTGTGCTGGCCCATGGGCGTGTTTGCTGTACGCTTCTCTCTTCGTTTTTGGTTCTTTTGGCTGGCTCCCGCTCGCTGCCTCCATCCCCCTTCTCTCATGTTTCTCGTGTAGCGCCGGCTAGAGGGAAGGGGGTGGCTCGAAGGCGGCGACGGCAGGCCGCTGGCAGGACAGAAAGGGAGAGAGCGTGACTTCTCCTGCTGGGTGCCTGCGTATGTAGAGGGGGCGGCGGTGGATGCGCTCGTGTAATACGGCACCTCGTTTTTGCTTGTCTCAGTTGTCTTGGCCATTGCCACGAGGGTTCGACCAGAAAGAGCGTGTGTGTGTGTGGGGGGGGGGGCAAACCATATTGAGCCCAAAGGGTCCACCGGAAACGGAAGGACACCACCACCAAGCACAGCTAAGCGCATGCACACAGACAGAAAGAGTAAACGAACAACAAAAAATAACTGAGAATCGCCAACGATCGAGAACCTTAAACGTATGCTGCCTTCTACTCTCCTCCACCCGCCCATCCACCACCACCCCTCTCCCCCTCATGAGCGCCTTACATTTCTTTTCGGTGCACCTTGCTCGCCACATCTTTTTCATGTTTTTTTTTTCTCTTGTGATCAGAATAAGCAAGAAGGTAAGCGATAGGCAGAGGGGAGGTTGGGAGCGAGGACGGCGGCCATATATGAAAGCGGATGGGAAGCGAACGCAGCCAAAAAGAAAAAAACAGATTGGGCAGCAGACGCGACGGACACACTCCCTCTATGTCTCTTGTTTATCTCTGTATTCCACAGGCCGCTTTCCCTTTTTCCTCATTTGCCTCTTCTCCTCTCTTTCTCTATCCCCATTACCACAGTTTTCACGCTGTGTGTGTGTGTGTCTTGGTGGGCACGTTCGCGTTTCTCATTGCTGCGCTGCGCCTTTGATGACCATCTCTACTGTCTTTTTTTTTGTGTGCTGTTTGGTGTTCGTTCTTTGGCACCGCCCTTTGCAGGCTCTGATTTCTTCGACTCTTTCTGTGGGCGTAGTGCGCTCGCAGGCGCACATGTGTGCGCGTATGCATCTGCTCTCTCTCTCTCTTTGCGAGTCTTCACGAAACTCTCGTCAGTGTAGCAGCGGCCCCGCCGAACTTTTTCGTCGTGGGATTTCACTGCAGTACTTTGATTGCCAGCGCATGCACATCGTCAGGATCGAAAGGAAACGCGCACCAAATGCGTGAGGAAGACGGTTGGCGGCACTCATGGTGATGAAGAAGTGACGTTCTGTGTCTGTTTTTTTTTTCGGCGTATGCGTGCAACGCCGGTGAGGAGGTGTGATGTCGCCACCGTTGAAGATTGCATGATTTGTCTTGCTTCATTGGTTTGAGTGTGTCGGGTGAGCGGATTCTGCGCTAGGTTTTTTCCTTTCCCCCTTGAAGCCCCTCCCTCCCCACTATCGCAGTGATGCCGTTCATAGTGCGCTTGGTGTAGTAGGTTTTCGCTGTGTGACCCATTGTGAAGCGCGTGTCTATGCGCGTGTGAGCCCGCAGCTGTCTGCTCCACTCTGAACGAGCGACCGTAAAAGCAAGTATGCATACCGTTTTTTTTTTTCGCTCCTGAACACGAAGGTTTCGGCGAAGAAATGCAAGAAAAGGTGATGTGCCATCCCAATCGAGGACGGCGGGCTCAGCAAGGCGGATTACAAGTGTTTGTTGCGGTTTGTGCTCGTCGCTGTTCAAACGTGGAGGCGCTCT
Organism: Leishmania infantum JPCM5; assembly: GCF_000002875.2. Lineage (NCBI taxonomy): Eukaryota > Euglenozoa > Kinetoplastea > Trypanosomatida > Trypanosomatidae > Leishmania > Leishmania infantum. The sequence goes on from NC_009420.2 coordinate 1,519,438, forward strand.
CGCGTCATCGACGGCGCCTCGAGCCTATGGCCTCTTGCACGTACTTGCGAGCGTCAACGGCGGGAGCGGGCCAGATGACCTCGAAGTCGGTTGAACTGGTTGAGCTTGGGCGGTTGTGTATGAGCAGTGGTGAGGTCCGGCGTGATTAGCGTTGCTAAGCGAAAGGAAAAGGATCCCAGGCAGAAGCGCACACAGCCAGTGTTGCTTGCGCAGCACTTGACCCCCTCACTTCAGCACACAAGGGGCTGTGCGCTAAAGCTTTCTTCAGGTGAAACTGCATCTCAACCCGCTTCTCTGTACCTCTATGTCTAACCTTTTTGCGCTTCGATCCATTATGCACATGCATGCCTTCCGCCTCTCTCGCTCAAGCACACAAACATACAAGCTTCAATCAGTGATCACAGCTTGAGAGGATTGCGCGCGTACAGAGACTCGGACAGGAAGCAGCGAGCACAGACAACAATCAAATTGACTCCACGTTATACCCCCCTCCACACACACACACACACACATCCTTTAGCCGAGAATGTTCCGTCGTCTTGCCACCCGCTCCACGTCCTTCGTGACGGGGGCCGCCGTGCAGGCGCGTCACACCACCATTCTTTCTGTGCGAAAGGGCAACAAAGTAATCCTTATTGGGGACCGTCAGGTGACCTTGGGCGAGCGTATTGTGGCGAAGAGTAGCGCCTGCAAGCTGCGCAAGCTCAACGACAACGTTGTAATTGGCTTCGCCGGCAGCACGGCGGACGCTTTTGCGTTGATGGAAAAACTGGAAAACAAGTTGAACGACTTTCCGGAGCAGCTGTCTCGCGCCGCGGTGGAGCTGGCAAAGGACTGGCGCACCGACCGCGCCCTCCGCCGCCTCGAGGCATCCCTCATTGTGTGCAGCAAGGAGGAGACGTTGGAGATTGATGGGCAGGGCAACGTAATCACCCCTGAGGCTGACGGCATCATCGCCATTGGCTCGGGTGGCACGTATGCCAAGGCGGCGGCTCGTGCGCTTATTGACGTTGACGGCTATGATGCAGAACGCATCGCGCGCAAGGCGATGAGGATTGCCACCGACATCGATGTCTTCAGCAACAGCAACTGGGATGTGGAGATCTTGACGCGTGAGGAAGAAGCGGTAAAGAAGGAGGAGGCGGAGAAGGCGGAGAAGGCGCAGAATGAGGCGCAGAGCAAGGAATAGAGGAAGGTGTAAGAGTGTGCTCGTCTTAGCGGTTGGCGTGCAGCGTCGTCCCTTCTTTGCAGCACCATCAGCTTTCCGTATTGTAGCGCACGCCAGCGCACGGCCCCCGCTTCCTCGTGCATCTCGCTACCGTGGCAGTCGCACTTCCGTGCGAACCATTTTTTTTGTCCGTGTTCTTTGTGTTCTTCCTCTGTTGAGGTGCTGCCGGTGTTTCTGTCGTTGTTGGTAAGGCATAACATAATCCCCACCCTCCCCCGGCTCTGTGGTGTCGGCTTTGAGTGCTGCTGACGCCAGCGCCGTTTCGCACCCCCGCCTGCTGGGATCGGCGGTGAGGGTGCGGAGAACGCAAAGCGACTTCCGCGGGGCAGAAGGCGATACCTGCAACGGCTCCGCCTAATCAAGGAGAAGCGGTGGCGGCCACGCACAGGATTCTGTCGCGTGCACAAAATGTGCGGCTGTTGCACAATCTTTCCGGCAACCGCCGTTGCTGCTATCGCCTCCGCGTCGGCGGGCTGCTTCGCTTGCTGCACACCCCCGCCCTCATGCCCCCCTCCTCACCCACCCACCCCCACAGGCACACACGTGTATTCTGCGTTTGTTCTCTCTTACGCTCTTCTTCTCATTTTTCCTCGTCACTGAACTCGCGAACCAGAGCATCGTTGCCGCTGCTCACGCTTCGGATTGCACCTCTCCTTTCTCTCTCTCGCTGTTTCGCTTTCCTCTCCCCCTCCCCACCCGCTTTCGCGATCCCGCCGGCACGTAAATGGCTTAGGTGGCAAAACACAAACACGCATACACGAACCGCCTTTCCGGTGTCCCTCCCTGTCGCGCACTTCTTCGCACAGGCTTCCACGGCAAGGAGCTGGCAAACACACACTGGCGTTAACAACAACGGAAACGAAAAGGAAAAGGCATCGTCAAGAAGTGAGCACACGGAAGTGGAGAAGGGAAGGGGTGGGAGTATCTCTCAGCATCCGCAGCGCGCCCGCACACACACACACACACACGTGCAAAGAGGAGGAAAGCGAGGTACCTGCGGCAATTGGCAAAGGAAAACACCCAAGCAACAACAGGCAGTGTCTCGATAAGGAGGGAGGGGAGCGACGACGACGAAGGGACGTCTCGCATTTTTCGCCGTTGCAGCAGGCGTTCTGTGCCTCTGTGCGCCGATCTTGAAGCTTCTTTTGTGTGTGTGTGTGTGTCTTTTGATTTGCTTTGCAGCGTGGTACTCCTTCTTCTACGTTACACGCGACTTTCTTTTACATGCTCTTAACATGCACTTAACAGTAACCGACTCGACTAATAAAAAGACACAGACAGACGCACTCACACGCCTGCTCCTCACCCGTCGCCTACACCCCGCACACCCACCCCTGTTACGTTGTGCTCGCTTTCCATCGCCGAGTCGGCGTACGTTTCAGCCGTTGGTGCCCTTCCCTCCCTCTCTCCTCTCCCCTTTTGTGTCTGCTCTTAGGCAGTGGCAGTGCAAGTGTGACGGAGTAGGGTAGGTGACTAAGTTCGCCGGCGTCCACGTGTGTGGCTCCGAGAGCTCCACTCGCACATACACCACACGAAGCAGCGCCTCTCTCGACGGACACTACTTGAGGATAAGTTGCTGATTTTCTCTCGCTTGTCCTCACCCCCGTTGCCCTCACCCCCTTTGCCCTCACCTGCTGCACTGTCGGCGATGGGGCGAATCGACTCCTCTTGTGTCGCTGCCACGGTGACGCCTAGCAAGGTCGGCGCATCGTCGTCTTGTCCCGGCACGGCGACAAGCACTGGCAAGATAGACGAGCCTGCTTCTCGCGCCGCTGCCCCGCAGGGCCGGGCGCAGCGATGTGGCCGAGCGCGACCCGCCCAGATGCACAACAGCCTCAGTGCGGGGATGTGTGATAACCAACAGCAGCACGCCGCAGGCGTTTGGAAGTTGATTGCAGGGCCGCAGAGCGCCTCCACGACTCCGCCGCCGCTCGTGATGGGTGACGGCACAGGCGGCGAGGATCATGCGCAGGCTGCCCACACCGGCGTCCGGTGGACTAAGCACGCGTGGGAAAAGGGCAACGACTGCCCTGCGGGTAGCGCGTACGGGTCTTTTGTAGGCGCGCCGCTGCGCAGGCTGCCGCCAACGCCTCCGTTCCCTGGTGTGCGTCTTCCCGCCTGGTGTCGGTCCGCGTCGGCGACGGCGTATCCGCTCTCCGAGGATGGCCTCACAAACGAGCTGCTGGACTTCTTCTATTATCTGCAGTTGACCTCCCATGAGGAAGCGGCACGGGAGCGGCTGCTTGGCTACGTGCAGGCGTGCGTGGCGAAGTTGTGGGGCCCCTGTAAACCGGGGAGCGAAGCCGAGGGAACAGCACAGGTGATGCTGTACGGCAGCTACGCTCTAGGGCTTTCTCTTCCAAGCAGCGACATTGATCTTGCCCTGACTTTCCCGGCCGAGGAGCAGGTGGACGTCGCGACCATTGCAGTTGAGGAAAGGAGTGGGGATCGCGCTCTCCTGGCGCCGGCGGTCTCGAAGAAACGCCAGGCGCTGCACCTTGAGCGGCTCCACGATCTTGCCGAGCAGCTGCGGAACTCTGCGACGTTTCCCGAGTTGGAGGTAGAGGTGTATGATCAGTGCCGTGTGCCGCGCATTCATCTACGAGACAGGACTTGTGGTGGCGTGTCGTGTGACATCAACAGCTCCTTCGCCTCAGCACGCATCGCCCGCATCGTGGCGCGGCAGCGGCTATGGCTACAGGACTCCCCGCTCGCGGCGTTCCTCGTGCGCGTCACCAAGGCAGCCGTGAAGCAGTGGGGCCTCCACGAAGTGTTCTGGGGCGGCGTCGCCTCCACTGCGCTGTACTGCCTAGTGCTCCGCTTCCTCGCCCAGATGGAACAGCTTTGCCGACACGCGCAGGTGGAGGAGAATTTGTCTCCACCGCGCTACGCGGAGGCCGCCGCCGCGCATGTCGCAACGCAGCTCTCTTCGTTGGCTTGTTCGTCACCGTTGTCTTCACCACAACTCTCCATGCCACACCCAGCCAACGAGTCTTTCGCAGCGTTTACCCCAGTTCCAGCCGGCACGGCTTCCACTGCTCGCGGCCTCAACAGGCTAAGCGCGGCGGCAGCCGTTCCTTCATATGTACCCAGCTGGGTTGTGAATAGCAGGAAGCACGACTTGAACAAGTCGTCGTCCTTGTGCGATATGGACAAGAACAGCGCGCTGTGCCCTGTCAGTTTGACCGCTTGCTCCCTTTCCGATTGGAGCACGATGAGCAGCACGTGCGACGAGGATAGGGAGGCGGACGACGAGGTGGATGGCTACACGCAGGCGGGTCTCACGCGCACCTCCGGCGCCACCACCACTGCGACTACGCCGATCTCTCGCACCGCGGCGAGCACACCGATGCCGGCTGCAAGCGAAGCGCATGAGGGAGGCACAGCGACCGCATCGAGTGCCTTGGCACCACCAGTGAGCGTCAATTCTGCTGCGCTTCGCGAGGGCGTGTTTCCCAGTGCGGATGGACTTACTCAGATCGCGCGATCACGGTATGGCGCGTCGCCAGCGCGTCTACTGCTGAAGCTGTGGAAGTTTCTTTCTGCCGACGCTTTTGCGAACGGGTATCAGGTAGCAGATGCCTTTGGAGATGACGCGGTGTGGTGCGACTGCGGCGAGGCGGGCGACTCGGCCGCGCTACCAAAGCAGCTTCCGCTCATGGCGTCGCTTGAACTGGCCACGATTGCGGGCATGAGCAGCGCCGACCTCTCCGCTGCATCTTTTCGGCTTCCTGAGCTACTGGCACTCTTTCGCCACTCGAGCACGTCACTGGAGAGCATGCTCCGGTATCAGCGCTACCCGCGGCGCACCGTGCCAACGATGCTCTCTACCATCTTTGTCGACCCTCGGCTGCCGACTAACTCTTGAAGGAGCGTGGTGGCGCTGTGCATCTGTTCTCTTCTTTCACTGAGCTCGTCGTGATCATGAGGTTACACCTCAGTGTGGTATCTCGGGGTTCAAGAGCCCCCCACACGGCGTGCGAGGAAGCCAAGCAGCCCCCCTATCCCTGCCATATACCCCTGCCAATGCCAAACCACTTCTTGTGGTGGCAGGGTCACGCACCTACGGCGTAGGGGTGGACAGAGCGATGCACCGCTGCGGATGTGGGCGGTCAGGCCGTGGATGTGGCGGCGTCGGAGCGGCCCGCGACAGTGGGCAGGACTGTGCCATCCATATGCTGAGGCAGAGGGTCCGCGTGACGTGAGCGTATCCCACCCGGCCTCTCGCTGCCGGCTGGTGGGGAGCCTGAGTGTGTCCCCCCGAGAGGGCGGGACCCGGCGGCGGCTGGCGAAGCGGGCGGGTGTGTAGAGTTTGGGGCAGGGGTCGCGCTCAGGTGGCTGAGCCGGCACATTGCTGCAGCACGTGTGTCTACGCCTGCATCGCACCACGCAGAGGGGCCTGCCACATGCCGGGGTACTTGAGCGGAGTTGACGTCTTGCTCTCTGGCAGAGAAATGGGCACGCTGAAAGTGTCTCTGTGACCTCGTTGTTTGCGTGAAGTTTCGTCGCGTGTATAGCGGTCCCACGAGCAGCCTCGTTTGAGGAGTCGGTGCGTGTGTGTGTGTGTCTCTCTTTGCTTCTGTGTGCGATTCACAATCTCGTTGTCGACTATAGCCGGACAACGGCAAAAAGAATGCAAGGAAGCACAGCAGCAGCACCAACAAAAATGTTTTTGTGTGTGTAGGGCGGCTTCTCGCTGTGTGATCCGGTGAGCGCTGTCGCGTGTGCTGTTCAAAGAGCATCGGCTGCCGAGCACAGCACTGGTGTGTGTGGGGGTGGGTAGGGTTGGGGGAGCCGCCCTCTCCCCCGTCTCGCTCACGCACACATGCGCTTCTCTCTCCTCTGCGTGGTGCTGCCTTTCCGATTCTTCCATCTTCCTCTCGCCCCCACCCCGCACGTCTATTTCCGCTGCCCACCCTCCACTTCGCTGGGGTGCGCTTTGCAGGATCGCTTGAGCTTCCCCCTCCGCCCCCCGTCCTCCCGTTGTATCTTCCCCGTAGGTGTGGCACCGCTCATGGCTGGTGAACAAGCAGTAGAGATCCATCGCGCGTACACACGCACACCGATCCGCGCGTGCACAGAGAGATATAACGTGTGTGCTTTTGTGTTTTCATTCCTCTATTCCTGCTGAAGTGTCTCATCTTCTCCCCGTCGCAGATGCCTATTCATCAATATGAAGGCTGGTCGTATGAGCGGCTGCGGCAGCAACGCAACCGAGCCCACTTCTTGCTCGAGGATCCGTACCGCTACGTGACGGTGCTGCTGATATCGAAGCCGGGCAGGCCAGAGGAGCTCAAGTGCATCGATAGTCCCTGCTACCACGCCGCTGGCCCATTAGGCGAGGGTGACATCGTGGAAATCGAGGATCTGCTCTGTCTGCGCTGCCCGTGGCACCGGTATCTAGTGAACATCGAGAACGGGGAAGAGATTCTGCTCAAGGTGGACCCGGCCTCCGAGCAGGGCGCAGGAATGGCCGGCCGCCACGCTGCCTTGCCCACATACCCGATGCACTTTGCCGATCCGTCCGCCGAGGGCGTCACGGTGGTACACGGAGAGAAGGTTCAGCGAGTGCACCGTGCGTGGCTTGAGGAAACCACGGGCATCCTGTCCATCGAGGTGGCGGAGGAGGCGGTCATGCGCCAGCATCCCGTTAAATCTGACAAGCCGGCCGGCAACGTAAAGAATGGCGGCATCTGCATGCAGATCTTCGACATTAAGTCACGGGGTCTCGACAAGTTGTGAACATGTCTGTGTATGCGTACGTGTGTGTTGGCGGGTGTGACGCCACTAACTTCTATCCCCTGCCTCTCGCACTTCTCGGTGCAGGCGAAGGAGGGCACGCAGGGGGTGGGGTATGAACAAAGAGGCACAGTTCAGAGTCTGAGGTTTCGAAATATTGTGGGCACACCACCGTTTCGGATCCCCTTCCTCCTCGAGGGCTGCTAGTCTCGTCTCAGCAGGCGTGCATCTGGATTCGGTGCTGCTCTTCTCTCATCTACTCCCCCACTCCCCCTGCTTCACTTCCCTCCCACTTCGCACCCTCACGAACCTCTCTCCTTCCACACTGTTGAAGGTGGGGAGAGGGTGAGGGGGGGGGGCGCTGCGCACAGTAGGTAGACTGAACCTCCTCTCCCTCTTGCGCTGCCTAGTTTCGCCTTTTAGCTTATCATGTTGATGATCCACTGGATGAAGGATGTAGCAGAGGTACTGCTCGGCTGCTCTCACTAGCACGTTTGCCCTTTTCTGCGGGAATCAAATAAAAAGCATGTGGGAGTCACACAATCACCTCCCCTCTCCCTCCCTCCTCCCCCCACACACATGGACAGACACACTGGTGTTGCAGTGTGTACGTCTTTCCTGTCGGTTTGCGGAGCGCTTGAGGTAGTCAGCATCCTCAGCGAGAAGTTCTCGCCAATGCCACTCCTGTGCGTCGGCTTACTGCGTGCCGCCTTCTCATCACTGAAAACTGATTGCCTCCTCTGCATTCCGGTGAAGGGTAGCGCGCATCTGGGCTGGAAGAGCCACGTCGTTGTTGCGATCCCCCTCTCATCCTTCCGCCCTTCAACCTTCAATAACGCATTGCCGCCATTCCAGCAGAAAAAAAAAACAGCCGCATTGGGGAGATCGTTTAGCTGGTCTCTCCTTATCAGTCAAGTGTTACGGTTCACACGCATTCGTATCCCGACTTATTCTCTCCCTCTGCTTGATTTCGCTTGTGCTTTCTGCTCTCTCTCTCTCTCCTGCTTCAGCACGGCTGCGTCTGCATACACCCGGCAGAGAACTTGCTCCGCTCACTCGCACACATTAAAGGCGCGTCTCTGCGTGTCTTCTGCAAGGGTTGTCGCACGGTCCGCAAACACATCCTGGTCGTGCGGGGCATTCCTTGATAGTAATCTATTGGCCCGCCCCTCTCTCTTCTACCGCCTCCGCTTCTCGCTTCAGTTAGAAGGGCCGCCCAGGCACCACCTCCTCTCTCGCGGCCACAGGGAGCAACTCCTTCCCCCCTCCTGGGCCCGCACTTGTGTTCACGGAGGCGACGGCGTTCGGAAAAGGTATCAACAGAGGCGAGCGATCAACCACAATACAAATAGACGAAAGCACCGATAACGCCTAGGACACACAGAAATCGACCTCGACCCCGAGCACACACACACACTCTAGACCAGCAAAGCAGCAATAACAAGGAAAGCGCAGGCAGATGGACAGCCTTCTGAACCAGCTGATGAGCCGTATCGCTGAAATCTCGCTCTCAGATGCGCAGATCCAGTCGTACGGTCGGTGGCTCGCTGCTGCTATGGGAGCCTACTACGTGGTCAGCGCCTGGCAGAAGGATACTCCGACAGATGTGCAGGCGGCGATCACGGGGCACATGGTGCAAGGTTACGACCGCAGCACCATCACCACCCGCCTTGAGCAGCGCCACACCCGTCAGCTTCTCCAGCAAATCATTGGGCTGAACGAGCTGCGCCAGCAACTGCGCTCGGAGACGGACAAGGAGGCGAAGCTGCGGGGCTGGCAACGAGTGTTTCGGCTGACTCTCATCAGCATTGCCGCCACCACCTACACGCACAGCCTCACTATATCGCTACTCTCGATTAAGAACATGGTTCGAGTGCTTGTCTTCCTGCTGAGTCGCCGCGAGAGCGCGGCGCTGTCCAAGAGTCGCAGCGGTCCCATCTCGACTCTTAGGGCGTGGTGGACGGGAGGGCGGCGCGCCGGCCTCACGGGTATCATGATGGAGTCGATGATGGCGAAGATGGCTGAGCAGGTGAGTCAGCAGGCGTCGCCGTTTGTGAACGCGGAACTGGAGGAGGAGGTGATGACTGAGGAGGTTCGGCAGCTGCCCGTGCCGCCGCCGCCGCTCGACGGCCGCACCGCGTTTGCGCAGGCGCAGCAACAGCAGGAGAGTCTGGAGGCGGCGCACGGGGAGAGTCTGAGTCAGGTGGAACAGGCTTTCTCGGTGCGCGCGGTGCTCGAGGTGGCGGTGCCGCGTATTGTAGCGTGCGCTGCAGCTGCGGTGGATAGCGCCATTGCGGCGCGGCCGGCGCACCTCTTCAGCGTCAGCGGCATTGTCCACTCGGCCGACCTGTGCAGCCTGTTGCGTGACATTGCCCTCGGGATGGAGCGGCGCGCATGCGTCTCCGAGTGGGTGCGGCGACCTCATCCCTCTCTAGTGCCAATGTCCCGCGCGCGCAGTGGGGCAAGCACCTCCCCATTGGCTTCAGTGCCGAAGCACCTGGAGACGAGCAAGGGCCGCTTGCAGCCGGACGAGGACGAGGAGCTGCTCGACGAGCCAGATCAGTCTGCAACGTCCTCGGAGGACATCATTGAGTTTCCTCACGGGTCTACCACACTGCTACGCCCCGACGGTCGCCCAGTGCGCCGCCGCGCTGGCGACCGTAGTGAGGACAAAATTATCGATGGGCTGCTTGACCGTCGCCTCGCCGCTGAGGAGGAGGCGCTGCAAGAGGAGGCGATACGCCGTGATCATTTGCTGAAGAGACAGATGGCGGGCTTCTTCACAGAACTGTCGCACAGCGCGAGCTTTGGCGAGCTGTGTATTACGTACGCCGCAGAGCTGCTGGCGGCGCAGTTCAAGGAGGCTGGCGACATCAAGCGTGTCAAGACCTATGACGCGGCGACGGACACGGCGAAGATGGCGATGGTGATCGCCGCCCTCGACAGCTGCCGGCTGGCAGCACTGGAGGAGGAATGCGAGGTAAAATCGTACATGCGGCTCTTCTGCGAGGAAACCATCCGCTCCACATGCGCGCGGTAACGCAAGCTGCTGCACCGCCCGGTTCGTTCTTTTCTGTACGTGAGCCTCCGGGTTTGTGCATGTTTATGCGTATGGATGGCTTGTGTGTAGACTGCCCATAAATGCAGCTTAGAGGTGGTGCCGTGCACCTCTCTGTAGCATTCGCTACGGTATCCCACCATAAATACTTGTCTAAGGTTGCACGGACACTTGCCAGAGGGCGGAAGGAACGAAAAAAAAAGTTGACGAGGCACAACGACACTTGGAGGCAGCAACGAGTGCCTACACCCTCTCGCCAGCCCCTCCAAAAAAAACCCACGAACTCTTTCCTGCGGCGCTCTGCGCTCCTCACCGCCTCATGAAGCTCCCCGCTTCAAGATGAGGGAGAAAAGTATAATGATGGTTGCTCTTTCCTCCTTCTCGTGCCTCACACGTATACGCCTAGATATAATGTGTTCTCTTCGTACGCGCCGTGCCAGACGCATCGAACACCGTTCATGGTGGGCGGTGGCATGAGGAGGTGTGACGAGTATGGCCGCCTCTCGACGCTGTCTATGCTTGTTATTTCCTCCCTTTGCCTGCTCGGACCTCTCCCTCACGCGCATCTCCTTCTTTTCTCTGCCCGCCCGCGTACAACGCGCCCGCACCTTTGTGCCCGATTTCACGCTTTACTCCCTGATTGCGCGACTGAGGGCACGTAGTGCCTTGCGAAAGCAAATTGACTTCACACACACACACACGCACACATGTGTGTGTGCGGGCGAAGCGGGTTGTTGGCACAGTCCTTTGCACACGCTCGCGACAAGCAGTCATCTATGTAAACACAAGCGCACGGCCCGCACCCTTCACAATTACCGCGATAAACACGCGCATCTGCTTTCTTTACGTACGTTCAAGAACAACAGCGCCGAAAGATGAACCCGGAGGCGAGACAAGTGGCCGTATGGGAGCGGCTGCGAAACGAGGCGCGGCAGACAGACCAGCTCATTGATCAACAGCTTCGCAAGCTGGAGGTGCTGGCGCTTTTCGATGAAGAAAAGATTATTGAAAGCGCGGCCGCCTCGTCTTCTATGAAGGGAGTCGGCACTTCGAGCTCGGTGACCCCGGCGGTCCCTGGCTCGAGTTCCAGTCTTCTACACAGCAGTGGCACCAGCCCACCCCCAGCGTCCACGATGTCGTTTGAAGATGTGGAGTCTCAGTACCGCGGCGCCGATCGCGACATCGACGAGTTTCTCCATCGGCTAGAGCAAACTGTGCTGAGCATGGAGGACGCGTGCAGAGAGCTCGGCCCCTCGTCAGCAGCAGCGCGACACACCGAGCGCTTCCGAGGAATGTTGACTGAGAAGCAGCAGGCGCGTCGTCGTCTTGCGACGGAGTTCCGACAGCGAAAGGATCGCTATGAGCTGGCTGCGTCGCGGCTAGCGGGCGACGCGCGACGGCGGGGTGGTCCTGTCGACGATGATGCTAGAGGCGGTGTGCGCATCCTCATGGACGAGCAAGTGGCCATTCAGCACACCTTGAACCGCGTGAATGGTCTGCTGGAGCAGGCGGAGGGCACGCGAGATCGACTGCGCATGCAGCGCGAGCGGTTCAACCAAATAGGTGACAAGGTGCTGCACATTGCCGAGCACATTCCATTTGTGCAGAACCTTGTCCGCCGCATCGACGTGCGACGGCGACGCGAGGTGGTGGTGTTGGGTACCGTCATCTCGTCTCTCATGTTCATGTTTTTCTTTTTCCTATAGTGGCGTTATGTGCGCGTACTCGCGTGCGTGCGTGCGTCCACAGGAGTTTTTTTTTGGACATGAACGGCGGACATGCACGTGTTGTGGTGTGTTGCTCTCGATTCCTGTTGCGTTTTTCGTTTGTTGTGATCTGGACGGCGACGCTCTTTTTGAACTCGGACGCCCCATACGATCTCCTCTCTTCTCCCCCTCCTCTCTCCTTGCTTCTGCATCGCGATACAGGTACGAAGAAGATTAGAGGCACTTCCACATGCCGCCCATCGACTCGCACGAGTGAAAAGGGAGTAGACGCTCACGATATCAGCAGGGGATAGGGGATGATGCACGTTTTCTGTGAGCGTGAGAGGGTCGACTTCCTTGTCTTATCTCTCCCCTCTTTACGTCTGGTGTGAGCGGCGACACTCCGCCGCACGTTTTTCTCTGTTCTGGTGCGTTTGTGTGTGTGTGTGTGTGGCTGGCCTCATCGTCAGTGGCCACGTCACGTGAGCACATCAGTAGCAGCCATGCGCTCATGTTTCTCCATGCCAGCCTCCTGCCTCCACCATCCCCCCTTTTCCCCTCTCGCTCTCATCTGCTTTCTTCGCTTTGCACGGCCGCGCCCGCTTTCGCCACCAAGATGGTGCGAATGTGCGCACTCACACACCCTTTGTGTTCGTGATTGAGCCCCGGCCTTTGCTTATCACCCTCCTCCCCTCTCACCTTCCTTTTGTTTTTTTCTTTTTCTTTCAGCCCTCCTTGCCGCTGTTCGTGCCTCTTGCCACCTCCGTTCACCTCTGTACTGTTGAGAGCAGTCGTTTGTGTTGGTTAGGGTACACTTGCGCCAAGGAGGCACAAACACGCGCACTCGTGCACACGGACACACACACACTCACGCACACTCACACGCATACCGCAGCACCCCCGTCGCACCTGCTCTCCTGCTCAACCCCCTTTTTGCTTTTTTTTCCTTGCGAAAGTGCAGCCTTTGCGGCTGTCAGTTCAAGCCTCAATACATTTTTTGCTGTGGTTTCTCCATTTTCCTCTGCCCCTCCCCCTGCCGGCCCGCTACTCTCTATCACTTCATTATTAGACCCCACTTCTCCTTCGCGTGTGTATGTGCGTGGATATTTTTTCCCTCCCCTTTTCCGCTGTGTCCTCCGTGATCACGCTTTCTTGCTCCCTTTGTACAGCCAGCTACATCTACTAGATAATTGTCCCTTCTCACCCCACCTCACATCTCCCTCGCTCTCGCGCGCAAACCAGGCGTCTATACACAGGGGCACACACACACACACGCACGCGCACGCGCAGATACGGAAAGGTAGGCACTTGCTCTTCTCGCTTCAACGACGTAGAGGAACCGTGTGGCATTGCCCATAGGCTTGAAGCCGAAGCTGGGAGAAAGAGAAGAGGGTGCTCGTTGGGGAGCAAAGAAGCAGCCAAGACTACTGCTGATGAACCGTCCGCGGGACTTCAAGCGCAAGACGGCGCATCCACCGTCGCCGGCCTCCGCGGCGACAGTTGCAAGTGTGTCCCCTATTCCTGTTTGCGCACCCACCATGCGGGTGAGCTCTCTCGAAGGAGTTGATGGCAGTGAAACGCCGCAACAGAGGCAGCGGGCCGCAGAGAGTCTGGCTTCGCAGGGGCAGCACCAAGCCGAAGGTGTGGTGAAAGCCAAAAGCGATGCGCAAGCCACTGATATTTATGGCAGCAGCGACTCGTCCGTTCCCATGGTAGCTGCAGCTGACGCGTGTAGCCGCGCAAGCCGCGCCAGCCCGCTTTTATCCAGCTCTGAACCCGCTCTCTCATCAACCGCTCGGCTTGCATCGGTACCCGGAATATTTTCTTCTTGTTTGGCCTCTGCCGCGTTGCGGAAGACGAAGGTGTCGGAGGGGCACAGCTCTTACCAACCGCCAACTTCGCAGCAGCTGCGGCAGACTTCGAGGGCGCGTGCCACCGTTTTCCGACCACCTGTACGTGGAGGCGCGCACTCTCCGCGAGGAGGGGTCCCAAAAGTGTGCCCGCCGGCACCCCTCGCGAGCGGTGCGGCTGCAGCACATGGACGCGTTGCTTCTGTGTCGACTTCAACTCCACCGCCGGCAAGCCCTGAGGCTCTCTCCGCGCACGAGGAACACGCCAGCGGTGTACCCGTGTCGCGCAGCAGCCGTAGTCGGCGCTCTTCAACCTCTGCGCTCCCGTTGTCACACACGTATTCGGGCGCGGAAGTGCAGGGTAGTAACACAAACGTCATTACCAGCAGCAGCACCAACAACCGCGGCTCGGCGCGCAGTCTGGGAAACGACACCGTCATCTCCACCGCCGTGGGCCGGCAGCGGCCGAACATGGCGGCGGTTTTGCTGCCGACGCAGCAGCTGCTGGAGAACGGCTACTACTTGGCGTCCGACGAGAGCGCGAACTCGAGCTTCTCCGACACTCCGCGCTCGGCGCGGCGCATATCTCTGGGTAGCAGCTCCTCTCTGCGCACCACAACGCAGCGGCTGGACGTGAACAGTAGCAGCGCTGTTGGTGGGGGTCGGTCGGCCACGGTGGCTACTGGCGCCTCCCCAAGCGGTATCAACAGCCTTCGTGATAGCCGGGACCCCAACAGCTACAGCCGAGGAAACTGCAGTGACGACAACAGCGACATCATGTTCGAGGAGGAAAATGACCTCTGCAACTTCGACGAGGAGGACGAGGAACAGGCAGTGCTCACGTACATGGACTCTGGGGCAGAGGGGAACCTTCCGGGCCGGCCATCCTCATCGAATCGGGCACCACCGCCGCCATCGGCGCGCCAGGGGTTGCTGTCCGCGACGGGTGCAGGTGATGGGCCAAGCATCGACCCCAGCTCCCTCAGCGTGAGCGTCGAAGTCGGCGACACCGACTACGACATCGGCGAGGATCCGCCAAGCTGTATGTCTGTCAGCTCGCCGCCACAGCTGCATCGTCGCGGCGCACCAGCGCTGCGCATCTCCGCCTGCTCAGTGCGCAGTTCGGCGGCGGCTGATTGGCATGCCCCGACGATGGTGCGTCGGCCAACCAGCGTTAGCAAAGCGAGCGGCGCGCCGTCGTTCCAGGCGGCGGTCACGCCAGCCAAGTTAACCACTGTCACTGCAGTGCCACGCATGCTGTCGCTGCAGCACTCGACTGCGAATGCAGCTACCTCTTCCCGGCCTACTCCACTCACCACTACGGCTGTGCACACGCCGCTGACAGCCACGTCGTCGTCTCCACGCTTCGCGTCGTTCTCACCGAGCCTGCAGCTGTCGTCCATGAACGAGGAGGAGCTCCGCGAACGGGAGTGCAAGCAGCTTAGTCTCTACGAGGCGTTCTTTTTCAATCCAACTCGCAGTATGTGGCTCGTCGACGACCACGTCCTGGCCAAGGTTCTCGAGTATGTGCGGATAATGGGATACGAGCACCCCGCCTTGAAGCGCGACCGCCTCAAAGGTCAGCCCTCTCTGTGGAGCAGCAGCAGCGCCATCGCCTCCCCTATCGCTCCAGCGAAGTCGAAGAAGAAGGCTGCCGGCGTGAGGAACGCGAACTCGACAGCGCCGCAGAACATGCACGCGTCGTCGTCGTCTGCCGCCGCCGAGGCCGTGGTGGAGGCTCTCGCACAGCCGGGCAGCGCCAACGCCTCACACACTCTGCCGACTGCTGCTGGCGGCTCTGCCGATTCCGCAGCGTTTGCGACCAAGCACTTCTGCTTGAAGGCTGGCAAGCCCCGCTGTGCTCGGCAGTACGTGAACAGGTCCACGGCGACTGCTGCGTCACATTTGTTTCTTACCTTCAGTGAGGCCATGCGGTGGATTGCGGAGCAGGAGTACGTTATCGGCACTGTGCTGCTGTGCTGCGCACGCTTTATCGGAGACCCGAACGCCGACGGGGCGGCGGTTCTTGGCGACGGCGTGGCGGACACTGCGCCGTGGCATCCACGCCGTGCACTGCTGCAACGCAGAAAGCCGTGCATCCCTCTGCGGTTCCACCCCATCCACTTCGCGGCCTCTCTCGTGTGCTCGCGGTTCCCACAGTGGGGTGGAATCTCCGCCTTCACCCGTGCCTGGGAGACGCAGATCCGCCTGGTCCTGGGAAGCGCGTCGCCGTCGCACCAACGCCTCTTCAAGCTCCCCGACGACGCCCTCTTGCTCAGCTCCGACTGTGAGGCGGGAAACCTGCACCGGGTGGAGCGCGCAGGGGAGCCGTACTCCTTTCTTATTTGGTTGGAGCCGGATTTGGGGAGCGACAAGCGGATTTGGTTCCGCTTCTCTGTGACAGGGGCGAAGGAGGGGCGCAGGCTGCGGTTTCGGCTCATGAACGCGGCACCACACGTGAAGTTGTACCGGCAGAACGGCATGATGCCCGTGTGGCGTGATGGGCTGAGCCAGCCGAACTGGGGGCCCGTGGACTCGTGCTCCTTCCGCACTACAAACCGGGACCTGGACGGCGAGGTGAGTTTCTCCATAAACCCGCGAAACTCTACCGAAACGATCCAGATCGCCTTCTGCGCCCCGTACACGTACGCCGACTTGCTCTGCCACGTGTGCCACTGGCACGCCCTTGTGAAGAGCAGCGGGTGTGACATGCGCTTCGAGGAGCGGGTGCTGTGTCGGAGTCCGGATGGGCGAAAGCTTCATTTGCTCATCGTGACCAGCCGCGTCGGCGGCGCACCAGCGTTGGCGGCGACCGAAGACAAGAGCACTGCGGACGCAGCGATTTCGGGCGGACGAGGGCACACTGGCGTGGGCGCGGATGGCGTGGCGGCAGCAGGTGCGGGCTCCTCCAGTGGCTGGACGTCCCCTGGCGTCGCGAGCCCCACGATGACGATCCCACCCGGGAAGGGCAAGGGCGGTGCCACAAAGGAGGCGGTGCGTGGCCCGTACGCCAACTTCGCCTCTGGCAAAAAAGTCGTGCTCGTCAGTGGACGGGTGCACCCTGGCGAGGTGACGGCGTCGCACGGCGTCCACGGCCTCATTTCTTTCCTGCTCTCCAGCGACGTTCGCGCGATCCAGCTGCGCGAGCACTTCATATTCTTCATTGTGCCAATGCTCAACCCCGACGGCGTCAGCCGCGGTCATTCCCGCATGGACCAGTTCGGCAACAACCTCAACCGCTGCTACAACGACCCAGACGCGGAGACTCAGCCAACCGTGCTCGCGCTGCGGCGCGTGTTCGAGCACCTGCAGCACACGTATCGCGAGCGCTTTATCATGTACCTCGACTTCCACTCCCACGCCTCGCAATCCAGCGGCTTTATGTTCGGCAACAACCTGCCCGTGTCTGTGCAGCACTGGAACCTCTTTTTTCCGCGCCTGGTGGAGCTGCACGTCCGTCATGTCTTCTCCTTTGCGCTCTGCCGCTTTGGCCGCGTTCACATGACAAGCAAGGATGGGGCCTCGCGGGTGCTGTTTGGCAGCAGTCTCATCCACAGCTACACGGTCGAACTGCCGCACTTCACGGACCGCCGCCTTTACGCGGACGAATACGCAGCCATGAACAACGGCAGCAACGTGCTCTTTGAGGTGACGTGGCCGCCGCTACACCAGACGTCAGGGCAGGCCGGCAGCGTTGACGTGAACGAGGACGGTGCGCAGGATGCTGAGAACGGCTCCGAAGGGAAGTGGCGCGGCGTGCGTCCGGCAGTCGGGGCTCGCGGCCTCTATAAACGGTCGAATATGTTGCTCGCCGGCCGCGGAAGGGCATGCCGGTCGAACCGTGAGAGCTCGTCAGCTCAGGCCAGGGATGGCTCCCCGCCCAAGAAGTCTTCCGGTGCCGCCCCGAGGAGCCAGGGGCATGCTAACTCGGCCGGCGTGGGCGAGCACTGTAGCGGTCAGTCCTCTGCAACTCAGATCGGCGGTACGAGGTTGGCGTCGTTTCTGCAGCCCATCTCCACCCCCTCCATTCTTTGCCAGAGCGCGGAGGTGGGACAGGCGTGCCTGTTGGCGCTGCGCGACTACTGCTCCATCGGTGCCCGTCCGTCGCCAGAGCTGACAATGTTCGGCGGCATGGACGGCGTGCTGCGTGATTCGAAGCGCCAAGTCAAGTTGGACTCGTCGAGGAAGTGCAAGAAGGTCCAGTCAGTCGCCACATACGCTGGGATAAACCCCATCTACAAGCAATACTAGCCTACCTCGCTGCTGAAAACCTTAGCAGTAGCTATTACGGTGCTCAGACGGATTGTAGATCAGGGGTGCTAGGGTTGCCGCCCCAAGAAAACTCGACCCGTGCCTCGGAGGGAGTGCATCGGAATCAATGGCGTACACCGAAAGACGCATGCGGGCAGCGCATGTCTTTCGATGCGTATGCGTGTCTTACCCGGCTTCCTTCTGGTTGGCTATTCGCTTTTCCCAGTGTTGGAGGTCGTCTCTCACTACCTTGATAGTGTCCCTGAGATGCCTACCTCTCATTGTGTGCCTTCGTAAGAGCAAAGTAAGTCACAACAGTGGCGAGACCTAGTGTAGGTGCTCTGTGTGCAGGTGTTCATGCGTTGCTTGTCATGAGTCACGGCTCTTGTCTCCGTCGCGAGAAACGCAGACGCCGCAGCACTGGCGTCAGCGGTCGCCGCGCACACAGTGGCATGCTAGTCATGCTTTCAGCTGTTTTGTGTGAGGCCGTGTGCTGCGCCTGCACGCTGCGGCTCGCCACCGCTATCCTTTCCGTTCCTGCTCCTTGCGGACGCGTCAAAGGACGCGCCACCGACGATGCGGCACATGCACGCGCACACACGGATAGCTCACTTCCTTCCTGTACATGCCAGAGACGCACTTTTTTCACCTGCGCAGTCCTTTTTCTCCCCATTCTCTTTCCCTTTCTGCGACTCTCCGAGGCCATCCCCTTCCTCGTCAACGCGCAGGGAAAGTCCCTCAGCCACGCCACGCTTCCACGCGCAAACGCGTGCATCTCGTTTTCCGCTCGCACAAGGACGTTTACGCGAGCGTGCTGCAACGCTCAACGAGACGTGTGACGATTACGTTCGCTCTTATTCAACGCCGCAAGAAACAGTCGGTGCGGGCATAACAGCGTCTCCATCTCTGTCTGCGTGTGTGTGTGTTGGGTGGTGGGGGGGGGCGCATCGTCCCGTCGTTATTTACCTGTCCTCCCCATAGAGCACCAGCAGGCCGTTTTTTTTTTTGTCTTCTTTGGGCTTTGCCCGCGACGCTCACCGGTACACACCAAGAGAGCGACCTAAGAAGAGGAAAACAGCGAACGTGTTTGCTTGGTTATTTTTTTTGTTCTTTAACCGCCATCTCGCTGCATAGACACCCATGAGCACATCCCTCGACCCGTCATTGGCGCACATGTCCGAGGCGGCCCAGCAGCAAGACGAGGCCCAGCGCCTCATGCTGGAAGAGGAGGAGAGCCACGTACCGAAGGCAGAAGAAGGTGCATCGGAGCAGAGCAGCCAAGAAGAGGCGAGCAGCACCAGCAGCGACGAGGACGAAGAGGCCGAAGAAGCCGAAGACAGCGTGGAGGACGACGAAGACGCAACCTTCCAATTTGCCACGGATGAGGAAGCGGAGGCACAGCGCCAGGCCGGCCTCGCCGCGTACAACGAAGGCCGCTACGAGGACGCGCTCGATGTGCAGTACCGCGTGGTGCGTCACTTCTCCAACAAGTATGGCTCCACTTCCGCCAAGTGCGGCAAGTACTTTCTCGACTACGGTCTCTCGCAGCTGCGTCTGCTACAGGGACAGACCACCGTGGACGACGTCCTGCAGCCCCGTGACGAGGACGCGCTCATGACGTGCTACGTGAACCTGGAGGTGGCTCGTGTGTGCTTCCAGAAGTTGGAGGACGAGGTCGGTGACGAGGATGTCGAGGTGGAGTTGGCGCTTGCCGAGGTGCACAATGCGCTGGCGCAGCTTTCCTTAGAGAAGGAGGATTACGATGCGGCGCTGCGCGAGTACGAGGCGGAGCTGTTGCAGTACCGCTGCCTGCAAGACGCCGCTCCGGAGGAGGAGAAGCTCACCGTCGTCCCTGCCGGGCGGGTGATCGGCGTTCTCTACGGTATCGCCGACTGCTTCTTGAAGGAGAGCGACTTTGAAGGGGCCGAGGAGCGGCTGCGGGCCACGCTGGATGAGATCAAGCTGTACCCAGCCGGCACCATTGCCGCTAGCCTTGTTGCCGAGCTGGAAGACTTGCTGGCCGACGCGGTTGAGATGAAGGGCGGCAAGTTCCAGGAAATCCAGAACGCCATCAAGCAGCAGTTTGCTGCCGAGGCAGAGCAGATTCCTACCCCGCAAGAGTTCTTCTCAGTTGACAAGGACGGCAAGCACCCCTTCCTCTCCGCCGTCCCTGGTGGTGCCGGGGACGAGGTGGCAGAGAACTCGTACCTGTCCATGCCCATGTCCGCGAACGGGCAGGCTCTTGCCACGAATGAGCACAGCAATAGTCTCTCCGTCTCTCTTTTCCCGCCGCAGGGCAGCCGTAGCGGCACCCCGACCGGCCCGTTGCAGCACGCCACGGTGCGCAAGAAGCAGAAGCGCACCGGCGACGATTCCCTCTCGAACGCGCAGCCGGAGAGCAAGAGGCTGCGTGCAGAATCGGCGTCTGCATAGAGCTGCATCGAGGGTGGCAGTGAGAGAGTAAAGCGCTAGTGAAGGGTGCGTGGGTGGCGAGGAGAGGCGAGGGAGAGGGGTGGTGATGGCGGTGGTGGTGGTAACGCATCAACCTGATGTGTTGATCAGGGGTAGGATACCTTTGCTGTGTGTTTTGTTTCAGCATCTTGCCCTTTTCTTTGCGGGAAGCTTCTCCTTCCACATTTGATCACTATAGAGCAACGTGAAAGGCCGAGCTCCCCATCCCAGCTCTCGCCGCCCCTGCGACTCTTTCTTAGTGGATTCCATAGACGCGGTTGGTGTAGGCACCGTGCGTGTGTCTCTCTGCCTATCTGGCTTCGCCTTTCTTGTCGGTCGTGCGCATTTTTCCGTCCCGTGGTGTGTCCGCGCGATTGAAGGGTGGTGGAGGAGAGTGCGCATATATGTGAACGTGTTTGGTGGTTGCACGGTGGCAGATGTTGGCCGTCGGCTCATGAAGGGATAAGAGGAGGGCGAAAATATGCCAGCCGTGGCGGCACCGTGCACGCAGCATAAAACGGCATGCTGCGTCTACGGTGTTCTTGCCGGACTCTGTGCTTCCGCTTTTCAGTGTGTTTCGGTTTGTGGAGCCCTCCGTGCCACTCCTGCCTATTTTCTGTTCTCTCGACTCTGTCAGTCTGTATGTCTGTTCGGCGCCATCTATGAGCTGTAGTTTCTCCCTCGTTCTATGCCAACTGGCAAGAGTTGGCCGCCACCCTTCACAAAGAGGCGGCTTCTTTGGCGCTGCGCAGTCGAGTGTGCGGACGAGTACGATGTGCCACGGCACTAGCCGCTGTCTGCCGCCGCCCGAGCACGGCTCCTCCTGCACCTCCTCGAAACGCATCCTCGGTGCTCTCAGAGAAAAGGAAACAGCCCTCTGGAGACGGGTGTGTCATGCGGCGTTCATCGTGTGCGGGACGCTGGGTTGCTCCCGGCCACATCTGCCATCCTCCCTAGGTAGCGCCTTTCCCTCCCCGCATCTCTGGTTCTCAACGCTTTTTCTCCGTTGCTCCTACGGGGTTGCACGCGCAACTCAACAACAACACGCACGCACACGCACACACACACACACACTTATGTATTTACCGCCGCCCACTCCTCCCTGCAGCCGCCACCGAGGTGCGCATGGACACCTGCCTGCAGATTTGTTGATGAGCACGTGTTTCAGTTTCCTGCTTTGCGCAGGCGCTTCTCACCTCCTCCCTTTCCTGTGCACTGTTCTTTCTCATGAGCAGCGATACCGCTGCGACCTTGGAGGCCGAGGGAGACATGCTGCGAACCACCGGGTGTCGGCTCGTGTGCGGCTTCCTGTACGACAGTCACTGCCATCTACGCAGGGTGCCGCCGGGCGTTCCAGCGGTGTCCGTGTCAAGCCCCGTTGCCAGCGTCAATTGTGCCGGCAGACAATGCGACGACGCGCGGTGCGGCGTGGCAGGTTTGGTGCTTTGCGGCACTCACCCCTCCATCGACTGGGACGCTGTTGCGCAGGCGTCCACGATGCGTGCGGCGACCTTGATAGGGTTCGGCGTACACCCCTGGTTTGTGCCAAACAAGGTTGGCGACGAGAATCCGGCATCTTCGCTTTTCCGAGAAAACTCGTCAGGTGAGACCTGCTGCTGCCGCAGCCGCAGCAGCGCTGAAGCAAACGCAAATCGTGCTGCGTGTGGCGCAGCCGCCCAATCGCTCTCCGACATTCTCCGTCTCCTGGAGGAGCGTCTGCAGCAGCACCCCTCAGCGATTGTTGCAGAGATCGGCCTGGACAAGCTGCGTGGCCCCCCCGAGTCTGTGCAAGTGGAGGCCTTTGCCGCCCAGCTGCGTCTCGCGTCGGCCTACCGACGCCCGGTGTCCGTTCACTGCGTTCGCCATCACGGGCTATTGCTGCGGGTGCTGCAAGACTTGCCGGCAGAGCACACCCCACCCGCCATCATCCTTCACGCTTTCACCGGGTCACTGGAGGTGGCGAAGTCGCTGCTGTCGCTCAAAAGCAAAAAGCGAAGGCCAGCAGCAGACGGCTCAGCCACGCCTGCACAAGATGCGGCGGCGACGGCTGGCAGCGGCACAGCAGCGCAACGGACGACAAAGCGTGGCGGCACCACCTCCGACACGGTGCGAATCAAAGACCTCATCTTCTTCGGGGTCGGCGTGTCAACCAGCTTCGCTGTGAAGAACTTTTCGACTCAGACGCTGCCGTTTCTGCTCGATGCGCGGCGTGTGCTGCTCGAGACAGACGAGCATTACAGTGGCATTGAGGCGCTGGCCGCCGCTTCTGCGGGTGGGTTCCCTGCAGAGGCGGAGGCACAGTCGAGCGTTCGCGGCGGGGCTCGCGCTTGCGTGTGTGTGGACCCTCAGGAGCATGTGACAAAGCTGTCGGGCGTGATGGAGCGGATTCACGCAAGCATGCTGCAGAACCGCGAGTTTGTCCAAAAGGCAGAGGCCTCGAGCATGTCCGTGGAGTCGGCCCTTCAAGACACGTTGATGCACGCCTATGCGGCGGCATTCCGCTCGGTCTCGGAGAAGACGGGCCCGTCGTGAAAACCGCCTGGAAGCGAACACTCGAAAGAACGACGGCGTAAAACTCTACGAAGATCACTGCCTCTCCACAAACTCTCGCTTCCCAACGAAAAGGAGCACGAGCCGCTCACCTGTGCCAGCGCGGCCGGCACGCGTGGGCTCTGACTTGAAACTGGGGTGCTGAACGGTACTGAATCTCTGATGGCATTCGATGGCCGGCGATGCGGCGCGCTGCGCCATTCTACATACAGGACGGAGGCTCTAGCCTTGTCTGGTCTTCTTCCCCATCAAGCTTCCTTCAGCGGTTGGGCTCCCGACCCTTCTCCTCTCACATCCTCTTCTCTTCTGCCCTGGCACCTCCTCCGCACCTTTCGTCTTCACGCGGTTAGTCATAGATGGAGTTGCCGCAGTCTGCCCACTGTATTTTTTCATCGCTGCGATCATCAAGCTTGTGCAACGGGTCGGAAGGGGCTTGGCAGGACCGCAGAGGGTGGGGAAGCGTATCTCTTCTCACTCACGCTCCGTAGCAATCGAACCCATCATCGCGTTCGTAGATCGTGCGCTGCGGAGGGACTCTTTTCGCAAGTGTGTCTCCCTCGCTCTCCTTAACGGGTCGCTAGACAATTATCTGACCCCGCACGTGCACACACACACCCGTTCCGCCCTGCACAAGCGCATCATCACAGGAGCACGCACGCACACCTTCTTTTCCAGCGGCCTTCCTTTTTCGTTTCTTTGTCTGCTTGCATCCCTCGAGTAAGCGATGTTTTTTTGGGGCAGCTACAACTTTCAAGAGTCGCAGTTGTCGGAGAACCCCGACCGGCCGCCTCTGCGCTACCCCGGGTATCTACCGCCCTCCCCCGCCATGCTGCGCCACAGGCCATCTGCGAACCAAAACGCGACGGCCAGCTCGTCTTCTCTCCAGTCCGATGCCGCTTCGGTGCAAGAATCGCTTCGGAGAATCACAGCACTGCGCATGCAAGTCCACCATATCGCGTGCGGCGCGAAACACCTTGTCGCGGCCGTCAGCCTTGTGCCAGCCGCAGAAGCGGCACCCGCCGGCAGCAGTGAGCCTGTGATTGCACTTTATGGTATGGGAAACAACGAGTACGGTCAGCTCGGTCATCATGTGGCGAACTACGCAACCACGCTGACGCATCTGCGCCTGGAGGACTTGATGGAGGGCACCGTCGTCAGCGTTGCCTGCGGGGCTCGGCACACAATTGTCTGCACCTCGACCGGCTGCGTGTACGTTACCGGCGACAACTCGTTCCACCAGCTGGGACTGCCTCGGCAAATGGTGAAGCCGCTGCCGCGGGGCGGCACGTATGCGCCAAGCTTCACCCAGCTCAAAAGTCTTGCGCATGTGAAGGCAGTGTACGCCAGCGGCAACGCATCCTTCGCGCTCGACCGGCGCGGCCAGGTGTACTCGTGGGGTGAGTCCAAGTACGGGCACCTCGGGCACAACGACAACGGAGAGCGGCTCGACACGCAAACTCTCAAGACCGTCTCGACAAACGTTGCCACGCCGCAGCTGGTGCGCTGGTTCGAACGCCACCGCGTCACGATTGTCGAGGTGGCTGTAGGGAGGTCGCACATGGTCTGTCGCAGTGAGGAGGATGTCTACACGTGCGGTGAGCCCTTTTTTGGGAAGCTTGGGCAAGGCGACATCGACCCACGTCTCGAGCCGACGCGCGTGAAGTTCCCACCGCGTAAGCAAGTGGAGCGGTTGCTGGGCATCGCGGCCGGTGATGACCACACCCTTGTTCTCAAGGAAAACCCGCTCATCGGGACCGTCGTGTACTTCTTCGGCAAGCTCAACAACGGAGATGGGCAGCTGCAGCCTACTATTGTGCAGTTGCCAACAACTGCAGTGCGGTCGGTGATGGCCGGCCGCGGCACCTTCTGCGCCGCTATCACACAGGAGGGGCAGCTCTACGTCTGGGGGAAGCACGCCTACACGAAGGTGTGCAACGGCACAAATGCGGCGGCGTCACGCACGCAGCCCAGCAAAGTGCAGCTGCTTGAGCCGTACTCGATTGGCGGGGCGGTGTCAGGGGGCACCTTCATGGTGGCGTACGCCGCTGCAGGGACTGTCGTGCGGCCCGTGTCCGACCCTGCCGCAGCGGGTGACGGGAAGGTCGAGGTGAAGGAGGAGAGCGGCACAGCGAGTGAGGAGGCCGTTGCGGCGACAACGGCGGCGCACAGTTGGGACGTCGTTGTTCCGCACGACGCTCGTGTCGGCCGCGATGGCCTCGGCGATCCCGAGGAAGAGTACGAGGAGGGTCTCCACGCTCTTCTGCGCCAGTACCTGGGCCCCTCCTTGGGGAATGCCTACGTGAGGCAGCTTCCGGCAGCACCCCCGCGCACCGCAGCCCCGGCGTATCAGTTTGAACACATCGCCGTGAAGGACTTAAGTTGTGGGCAGAAGGTACGGCTGTGGATGACGGACATCTACGCCCTTGGCACGATCGTCGACGAGCTTGCCGATCAGCCGCCAGGTGCGTCTTCTAGCCACGTGGGCAAAGCATCCACCTCCAGCGGCGGCGCCGCCACGGTCGTCCTCAGCGAGCCCTTTCAGCGTGATAAGATAAGCCAGACGGGGGCTGCGGCACCGTCAGGCGCGGCGGCCGAGGAGGATGCCGTTGACCACTCCCCCTCATCGCCCAAGGGGAAGCGAGTGAAGGTGGAGTGGCAGCGCGACGACTGGGACGACGAGGTGGTCACGCTCTACTCCGAGGACGAAACGCTCAACGAGGAGAACGCGAACCGCTGGCAGCCGTTCTGGTTTGAGCAGAATCCCGACGGCGAGTACGTGGTTCCCAAGAGTAAGTGATGTGGTGATGGTGTCCATGTACGTGCGTACGTGTGTGTAAGGGTGAAAACAAAGAAGACCTACTCCTGTGGTGATGAGCGGGGAGTTGGATGAGGCACGCATCTCGGCCCTTCATTTGCTCTGCCACTCGTTATCTTGGTAGCGGGGGGGGTGTATGAAATGAAGCGGGCACATCGTTGTACCCTCATAGAGATGCAGACGTGCGTGCGCGCAGGCAGCGGTGGTGGTGCACACATCAGGTGTCAGGCCATGGGGGTTGGCGGTGGGGTGGGATTGGCCTTTACTGTTTGCACCCGTACTTTGCCAGATGCACTCGATACGCGAGATCTCTGCGCTCTACCAAAATATATCCAAGGACATGCTCACGACACAGCGAAAAAGCGAATGCGGTGATAGAGGAAGGGTGGCGCGGACGGTATTCAGCTCCCTTTGGAGACAGTTTCGCCTCCACCACTGCGGTAATCGATGAACGCGTGACGCAGCGCCGCCTGTTCGCACTTTGGTGTACTTGATCATCCAAGTGGTGACGTCGAGCGTCGTTAGGAAGGATGGATCACGCCCCTTCTTTCCTTTTCCTCCACCCCTATCCATCCGTCGCGCACGACTTTTCTCTCGCCCTCTTCAGTGCGCTGTCCGGTCAAGGGCGCGTGTGCTGATGTGCCTGGCGTGCGCATTCCACTGCATTGTCCGATCTCCTCCTCTCCTCCTTTGAACTCATGTGCACCTATATAGGTGAACACGCACCCAAGAACGCGTACTCTTTTTCTGGAAAGGGGGTCTCTTTTCCTCGCGGCTCTCCACCTCCTTCGTTCCCCATCCTCTAGTGCCAGAAATCGATGCTCGATGCTCTGAAGATCGGTGTCATTCCCGCCGGAGGGGGTAAGGGGGTGGCGCCTTTTATAGGCTAACTGTGCTTGCGGATGTTGATGGTGCATAGCCTGCTACTGTGATGTCTGCACCTTGTTGACAAGCATCTAGAGCGTACTGCCCTCTCTGCTGGATGGCTTCTAGTGACGCGCGTGCTAGGCTTGGGCTCTCCTCCTTCCTTCCCCTGACTTTTCCTCTTCCAGGACTTTTGTCTCTCATCTCGTGAATATGAGTGCGTGTGCGCAGTGTTGCTCATCTGTCTTTTAGAGCCTCTTTGGCTGCCTCTCCGTCATTCGCTTTCCCTCGCCTCCCTCTCCCCTTCATCACGCCGCTCTTCTTCTGCCCTCTGTGCCTGTGCATTCTCCGCCCCCGGAGTGGTGTGTGCCAGGAGGGGGGAGAAAGGGGTCCAATTTGTGGTGCAGGGAGTGAGGGGGGGGCGAAGGGGGCGGCGTTGGCGGAGTCGCACATGGAACGTTGCCAATTCTCGAAGAGGTGTAGCATGGCAGAAAGAAAAGAGAGCAAGAGAAAGGGAGGAGGAGGGCTTGCTGCGCATTCGGATGTGTATGCACGCCGGCGATCGACGAGAAAGGTTGAGAAAAGCCCGCTGGACGCATGGCCCGATACAACGGCAGAACGGTTCATCCTCGGCGACCAGGATGTAGCGATGGTGCAACAGAGGTAGGTGCGCGGTGGCTGTGTGTGCGTATACTTTCTGACTTGCTCGTGGCAGATTGTGCGCATTGCATTGAAAATGCGTGCCGGCAGCGGCTCCATTATGGGCGTTGGTACTCCTAATGTGAAGCCAGTAAAAGCAAACAAAGAAAGAAGCTCTATTACGTGGCAGGCGTGCCTGTAGGTGTGGAGGTGGTGGCGGGGGGCCCATGTCTCCACTCTTTTTCTCCCTCTTCTCGTGCTACCTCTGTCTCATTGTGGGAATCGCACTCCTGCCATGGGCTGCTGGGTATGGAAACGACGGGCGCCGCTACGTGATGCGCCGAAAAAAAAAAGAAGGGCTGCGTTGCGCGACTACATCTTCTTCGCTCCTCTCTTGCGCTTCACCCGCCACGGATTCTCTTGATGATCGGCTCTCTCTCTACGTCTTTCCAACTGTGGCGCAACATTTTTCACGGGTGTACTCACTCCCACACACACCCACGCTCACGCATGCGCACGCGCTTTCATGTGACCTTTTCGAATTGCTCAGTGCACATTTGTGTTGCAGCGCATGTCTTTTACCTTCCGCCGGTTTCTTTGCAGTGTTGGGATCGGCTTTGCCGCGTCGCCGCTCCTTCGGGGAGCGGCCGTGGCTCTATGCGAGACTGTGAAACCCGCGGCGCCGCCCGGCATGGGCAGTGCCGCTCACATATCCGCCAACGGCCTTGCGAACTACCTCTTCGACGAAGATCCGCTACCGACAAAGGAGGAGCTGGAGTACGTCAAGACGTGGGGTGTGCCATGGGTGGAAGATTGGGATCGTCCAGGGAATCGCGGAATCAGAGCGGACCGCAGTGCGTCCCATCAGCGTCAGGTCATCATGATCCGCCACGGTCAGTACGGCAACGAAGGCGTCAATGACGACAAAATCCATCGACTCACTCCGCTGGGCGAGCGACAAGCCCGCGAGACCGGTGTTTACCTGCGCAGGCTCTTTGAGGAGAGTGATAAGCGGAAGAAGCTCAACGCCATCTACCGTCAGTCTCGGCGAGCCTACAAACAGGCAAAGAATGACGGCGCCTCTGAGGAGCAGTTGACTCAGCTGGAGAGGAAGATGGACGAGGCGCGTCTGGTGCTGTGCGGCGCTGGTGGCATCTTGGTCGATGCGATGCCGATGGCGGTGCATGTCTCGGACATGACCCGTGCAAAGCAGACCGCAGACTTAATTTTAGAAGCGTTCCCAGAAGACGTGCGGCTACGTAAGGACGTGGACCCGCAGTTGCGAGAGCGCATTCCATGCGCCGTGCAGCCAGTGCGCCCCTTCACCCCCTCCGCAGAGGACATGCACGTCGCCGAGGCCGTCTTTGAGCGGTACTTTCACCGGCCCGTCGAGTCTGGCACCTCGGTCGAGATCATCGTGGGCCACGCCAACATGATTCGCTATCTCACCATGCGGGCACTACAGCTGCCTCCCGAGGCGTGGCTGCGCACCTCGCTGCCCCATTGCAGCGTCACAACCATTACGATTCGCGGCACCGGTCATGTGAGCTTGGTCGGTATGGGCTCATACGGCCACCTTCCTCCGGACATGGTGACGGTGTCGAACGTCAAGTAGTGTGTCTCTTTGAGTGCGTTTTTTAGTGCGTGCAAATCTGCGAGAGCGCTTACATCCTTATCGCTCGTGTACCATTCTGCCCCCACGCATCCGCATTTTTCCTCTTTCCCAAACGACCATCATCGTCACCTCTTCATTGTTTTTTTTTTCGTGCAGAATCTGGGGTGCGTCGAAGCGGCAGCACGGCCGAACTACCACATGTGTGCGTTCCTGTGTGATCTTTCCACCACTACTACCACCGCTTATCGCCCACCATCGGTCAGCAGATTCAGCACCCGCTCCCTTCTGTAGATGGAGAGAGAGTCAGGCAAAGAACAACACGGCAACTCTAACGCGGTGCTCCTCTCCGAAGCGACACCAAAGTGTGTCTGTGTTTATGTGTGTGAAGGGGGACAAAAATAACAAAACACCGTGCGGGCCCGATCCAGTTTTTTCCTGCCGGCGTCTTCTAGCGTTGCCCAGAACCCCCTTACCGTTGCTGACTACATGCCTTTCCGACTAAAGTCTCACAGCGAACTCTCCAGATCCACCCTGCCCCCAAAACCACCCTCACCGTGGCCTTCTCCGCTCCTGCCAGCCACCCCATCACTTTCGCCTCTTCCTGCTCTGCCAAACAAGCAGCACCTCCCTATCACTTCGTTCGGCTGCTAAACTCCCAAACTTGCAACAAAAAGCACAGCCATCGGACACAGGGAGGCTGCGCTCGGTGCCTTCCTGTGATGAAGTCAGGCCGGCGAGAATGTCGAGAGCCCAGCGCAACGCGCGTCCATCCCTCCTTGCCGCTCTCCGCGTGTGCCGCAGCTGTGGCGGCGGCAGAGGGAAGGGAGGCAGGCGCGGTGGTGGGGTCTGCAGCTCGTCGTCTTTTCGCGGCGTGTGTGTGTGTGTGTGCGACACTTAGCCGCAAACAAAGGAACACGGGGGGACTCCAAACACCGTCTATTCCCCTGCGTGATGGAACTGTGGCGAGACGGTGCGTGCGGCGCCGGGCCAGCGTGCTGCCCGCGTGTGTCAGTGTTGTTTTTGTGCGGTGAGCAAAGGGGCTTGGGATTGGTAGGGGGGTGTCTTCATGCTTCCACTGCCTTGCTCATCTACCCTCCTTCACCCCCCTCCCTCCCCCGTGAATAGGATTGCGCTGCTGTTCGCTGTGTTGCATGATGCGGTTTGTGTCCCGGCTCTCACGAACAATCCCGCCCGGAGTTTACCATACTTGATCTCTTGCGCGGACCTACGGGTGCCCAGATGCGTGGCGTGTGGTAGGCGGCGCGTACGTGCGCGCGCTGCAACTGCGCCAAAGGGGTCATTGTCAAATTCCTTGCAGCGGCTGGTGCGAGATGGTAGGAGGGGGAACTTTCTCTCCTCTGCCCTATCATCCCTGTTGGTGCCGTGCCAGGACCGTATGACTCCAAGAGCTGTTTGCCGTTGTGCGTGTGCGCGTGGGTGAGCGAGAGACGACGACGACAACTGAACCTCATTTGCAATACACAGTTGGTGAGAGCCTTTCTTTCGATGATGATGCACGAGTTAATCCATTCTCTGAGTCTCTGTGTGCGTGTGTATGTGCGCAGGTGCACTGCCGAACTGCGGCGTGACGGGTGCTAGACATGCGGGGGCTGCTGTGTCGAGGAGCATGAGCAGTGTGCAGCCGCAAGCAAAGGAGCACGGGGGGACTCCAAACACCGTCTATTCCCCTGCGTGATGGAACTGTGACGAGACGGCATGTGATGCAACGCCTCCAACGCTGGACCGCACTGCTTGCTGTTTGCACGGGAAGGGGCGGGTGCTGCGGCATCGTGTGTGTTGGCGTCTGGCACCTGGCGGTGGCTGGATCGCCATGTCACCGCACGGGAGAGCTGCCTATCGGCATCGCTCATCCTTGCAGCGCACACGCCTTTGCCCTCACCCTGCTGCCGAGATGTGGGGCACTGTGAAGACGGTGGAGAACAAAGCACAGCCATCGGACACAGGGAGGCTGCGCTCGGTGCCTTCCTGTGATGAAGTCAGGCCGGCGAGAATGTCGAGAGCCCAGCGCAACGCGCGTCCATCCCTCCTTGCCGCTCTCCGCGTGTGCCGCAGCTGTGGCGGCGGCAGAGGGAAGGGAGGCAGGCGCGGTGGTGGGGTCTGCAGCTCGTCGTCTTTTCGCGGCGTGTGTGTGTGTGTGTGCGACACTTAGCCGCAAACAAAGGAACACGGGGGGACTCCAAACACCGTCTATTCCCCTGCGTGATGGAACTGTGGCGAGACGGTGCGTGCGGCGCCGGGCCAGCGTGCTGCCCGCGTGTGTCAGTGTTGTTTTTGTGCGGTGAGCAAAGGGGCTTGGGATTGGTAGGGGGGTGTCTTCATGCTTCCACTGCCTTGCTCATCTACCCTCCTTCACCCCCCTCCCTCCCCCGTGAATAGGATTGCGCTGCTGTTCGCTGTGTTGCATGATGCGGTTTGTGTCCCGGCTCTCACGAACAATCCCGCCCGGAGTTTACCATACTTGATCTCTTGCGCGGACCTACGGGTGCCCAGATGCGTGGCGTGTGGTAGGCGGCGCGTACGTGCGCGCGCTGCAACTGCGCCAAAGGGGTCATGGT
>NC_009420.2:1550879-1552714 GCF_000002875.2 Leishmania infantum JPCM5
GTGTGATGAGTCTGCTAAGATGTACGCAACATTTACAATTGGAAGACGAGTCTGAACACTGATGCACGCACTGATAAACGGCACTGACGCGACCGTGCTTGTCTCCCACCGCCCGTGTGCGCGGCCAGGACGCAGATGCTCCGTGGACGGAACGTGGCAGGCTGCGGAGGGCACACTCATCCCTCATACGCGGTTCAACACATGATCCCAGAGCTTGCGGGCGGCGGCGGCGCTGCGTGCGTCCCGCGCGGCCCCGGAAAAGAGGGGGGAGGGGGGCAGAGCTGTCCCGATCTGGAGCTGTGCGCCACCGCACCACCGCTGATGACAATCCTTCACCACAAATGTAACTCGGGAAAACTGAGCCACCACGCGTGGGTGATGAGCAACCGTACGGAGCAATCGTTAGATAGTAAGTCTGAGCTGGTGCGCGTGCTGACCACGTGCGGCGGCATCCCTTGTTAATAGCGAGCAGTCCACCCGCATCCCCGCAAGCTGCTCGTCTACACCGGGGGAGAGAAAGAGGGAGCGGGCGGTGCCGTCTGTGTGTGCCCGGTACTGTGCAAGCGCTCATTTTCAAGCCGCACGCGGGCCTGTTGCTGGTGCCCCTGCGGTCGGGTGATGCGCGAGAGCGTGCTCGTGCGTGCGTGGCCAAGCAGTGTCGCTATGCGTCTCCGTCTCACCTCGGTGCGGAGCAACGGTACGAAACACGTGCGAGACACGGCTGCTTTCTCTGTGTGGTGCGCGTGTGCGGGAGGTGGGTTTGGGCGGCGCGTGCGCATGTGATGACGTACGCTTTGGAATTGACTGCCGACCTGCGCGGAGCGCGTCGCGTGCTGTGCGGACAACGTGCATTGGTGTGCATATCCTCTACTGTTACTCAAAATAAAACTTCTGAGGCGCACGCGCGGCCGTGCCGGCACGGCCACCAGTACACCACCCTCACGCGCACAACCTGCGAAGGGAGGAGAGAGAGAGAGAGACGGCGCCCCGGCAGCTGCCCGTCCCCACTGCTACTGCTGCTGCGCGCGCGCCTGTGCGCCACGCTGATGATCTCTCTATTCGCATCGCGACACGCTGACACACACGACCTGAGTGACACGCGAACGGAACCAACAATCGAGAAAGAACAGCTGAGTGTGCGCGGCGTGTGCGCGCTCGGGCGGGGAAGGGGGAAGCCCGGAAGCGAGCGACTGGAAGCGCGGCGGGGAGCAAGTCTGGTCGGTGTGATGAGTCTGCTAAGATGTACGCAACATTTACAATTGGAAGACAAGTCTGAACACTGATGCACGCACTGATAAACGGCACTGACGCGACCGTGCTTGTCTCCCACCGCCCGTGTGCGCGGCCAGGACGCAGATGCTCCGTGGACGGAACGTGGCAGGCTGCGGAGGGCACACTCATCCCTCATACGCGGTTCAACACATGATCCCAGAGCTTGCGGGCGGCGGCGGCGCTGCGTGCGTCCCGCGCGGCCCCGGAAAAGAGGGGGGAGGGGGGCAGAGCTGTCCCGATCTGGAGCTGTGCGCCACCGCACCACCGCTGATGACAATCCTTCACCACAAATGTAACTCGGGAAAACTGAGCCACCACGCGTGGGTGATGAGCAACCGTACGGAGCAATCGTTAGATAGTAAGTCTGAGCTGGTGCGCGTGCTGACCACGTGCGGCGGCATCCCTTGTTAATAGCGAGCAGTCCACCCGCATCCCCGCAAGCTGCTCGTCTACACCGGGGGAGAGAAAGAGGGAGCGGGCGGTGCCGTCTGTGTGTGCCCGGTACTGTGCAAGCGCTCATTTTCAAGCCGCACGTGGGCCAGTTGGTCGTGCCCCTGCAGTCG